>NC_073692.1:111654309-111954309 GCF_029784155.1 Uranotaenia lowii
GACAAAAATGACAAAAATGACAGAAATTACAAAAATGACAAAAATGACAAATGAAAATGACAAAAATGACAAAAATGACAAAAATGACAAAAATGACAAAAATGACAAAAATGACAAAAATGACAAAAATGACAAAAATGACAAAAATGACAAAAATGACAAAAATGACAAAAATGACAAAAATGACAAAAATGACAAAAATGACAAAAATGACAAAAATGACAAAAATGACAAAAATGACAAAATGACAAAAATGACAAAAATGACAAAAATGACAAAAATGACAAAAATGACAAAAATGACAAAAATGACAAAAATGACAAAAATGACAAAAATGACAAAAATGACAAAAATGACAAAAATGACAAAAATGACAAAAATGACAAAAATGACAAAAATGACAAAAATGACAAAAATGACAAAAATGACAAAAATGACAAAAATGACAAAAATGACAAAAATGACAAAAATGACAAAAATGACAAAAATGACAAAAATGACAAAAATGACAAAAATGACAAAAATGACAAAAATGACAAAAATGACAAAAATGACAAAAATGACAAAAATGACAAAAATGACAAAAATGACAAAAATGACAAAAATGACAAAAATGACAAAAATGACAAAAATGACAAAAATGACAAAAATGACAAAAATGACAAAAATGACAAAAATGACAAAAATGACAAAAATGACAAAAATGACAAAAATGACAAAAATGACAAAAATGACAAAAATGACAAAAATGACAAAAATGACAAAAATGACAAAAATGACAAAAATGACAAAAATGACAAAAATGACAAAAATGACAAAAATGACAAAAATGACAAAAATGACAAAAATGACAAAAATGACAAAAATGACAAAAATGACAAAAATGACAAAAATGACAAAAATGACAAAAATGACAAAAATGACAAAAATGACAAAAATGACAAAAATGACAAAAATGACAAAAATGACAAAAATGACAAAAATGACAAAAATGACAAAAATGACAAAAATGACAAAAATGACAAAAATGACAAAAATGACAAAAATGACAAAAATGACAAAAATGACAAAAATGACAAAAATGACAAAAATGACAAAAATGACAAAAATGACAAAAATGACAAAAATGACAAAAATGACAAAAATGACAAAAATGACAAAAATGACAAAAATGACAAAAATGACAAAAATGACAAAAATGACAAAAATGACAAAAATGACAAAAATGACAAAAATGACAAAAATGACAAAAATGACAAAAATGACAAAAATGACAAAAATGACAAAAATGACAAAAATGACAAAAATGACAAAAATGACAAAAATGACAAAAATGACAAAAATGACAAAAATGACAAAAATGACAAAAATGACAAAAATGACAAAAATGACAAAAATGACAAAAATGACAAAAATGACAAAATTGACAAAATTGACAAAATTGACAAAAATGACAAAATTGACAAAATTGACAAAATTGACAAAATTGACAAAATTGACAAAATTGACAAAATTGACAAAATTGACAAAATTGACAAAATTGACAAAATTGGAAAAAATTGACAAAATTGTCAAAATTGACAAAATTGACAAAATTGACAAAATTGACAAAATTGACAAAATTGACAAAATTGACAAAATTGTCATTTTTGTCATTTTTGTCATTTTTGTCATTTTTGTCATTTTTGTCATTTTTGTCATTTTTGTCATTTTTGTCAATTTTGTCAATTTTGTCAAATTTGTCAAATTTGTCAATTTTGTCAACTTTGTCAATTTTGTCAATTTTGTCAATTTTGTCAATTTTGTCAATTTTGTCAATTTTTTCAATTTTGTCAATTTTGTCAATTTTGTCAATTTTGTCAATTTTGTCAATTTTGTCAATTTTGTCAATTTTGTCAATTTTGTCAATTTTGTCAATTTTGTCAATTTTGTCAATTTTGTCAATTTTGTCAATTTTGTCAATTTTGTCAATTTTGTCAATTTTGTCAATTTTGTCAATTTTGTCAATTTTGTCAATTTTGTCAATTTTGTCAATTTTGTCAATTTTGTCAATTTTGTCAATTTTGTCAATTTTGTCAATTTTGTCAATTTTTTCAATTTTGTCAATTTTGTCAATTTTATCAATTTTGTCAATTTTGTCAATTTTGTCAATTTTGTCAATTTTGTCAATTTTGTCAATTTTGTCAATTTTGTTAATTTTGTCAATTTTGTCAATTTTGTCAATTTTGTCAATTTTGTCAATTTTGTCAATTTTGTCAATTTGGTCAATTTTGTCAATTTTGTCAATTTTGTCAATTTTGTCAATTTTGTCAATTTTGTCAATTTTGTCAATTTTGTCAATTTTGTCAATTTTGTCAATTTTGTCAATTTTGTCAATTTTGTCAATTTTGTCAATTTTGTCAATTTTGTCAATTTTGTCAATTTTGTCAATTTTGTCAATTTTGTCAATTTTGTCAATTTTGTCAATTTTGTCAATTTTGTCAATTTTGTCAATTTTGTCAATTTTGTCAATTTTGTCAATTTTGTCAATTTTGTCAATTTTGTCAATTTTATCAATTTTGTCAATTTTGTCAATTTTGTCAATTTTGTCAATTTGTCAATTTGGTCAATTTGGTCAATTTTGTCAATTTTGTCAATTTTTTCAATTTTGTCAATTTTGTCAATTTTGTCAATTTTGTCAATTTTGTCAATTTTGTCAATTTTGTCAATTTTGTCAATTTTGTCAATTTTGTCAATTTTGTCAATTTTGTCAATTTTGTAAATTTTGACAATTTTGTCAATTTTTTCCAATTTTGTCAATTTTGTCAATTTTGTCAATTTTGTCAATTTTGTCAATTTTGTCAATTTTGTCAATTTTGTCAATTTTGTCAATTTTGTCAATTTTGTCAATTTTGTCAATTTTGTCAATTTTGTCAATTTTGTCAATTTTGTCAATTTTGTCAATTTTGTCAATTTTGTCAATTTTGTCAATTTTGTCAATTTTGTCAATTTTGTCAATTTTGTCAATTTTGTCAATTTTGTCAATTTTGTCAATTTGGTCAATTTTGTCAATTTTGTCAATTTTGTCAATTTTGTCAATTTTGTCAATTTTGTCAATTTTGTCAATTTTGTCATTTTTTTCAATTTGGTCAATTTTGTCAATTTTGTTTATTTTGTCAATTTTGTCAATTTTGTCATTTTTGTCAATTTTGTAATTTTGTCAATTTTGTAATTTTGTCAATTTTGTCAATTTTGCCAATTTAGTCACGTTTGTCAATTTAGTTGATTTGATCCATTCTTCCGTCAATATCGTCTTTTTCTGTTTTTTTTTCTTTGATGCTTTTTTTCATTTTTGTCATTCATGTTTTTTTTTTCATTTCTCATAGGTATGTCATTTTTGTAACTTTTCCAAATTTTTGTCAATTTTTCTTATTTTGTCAATTTTGGTTTTTGTTTTTAATTTTTTTCTAATATGTCAATTTTGATATAAAATCATGCATTTTACAAAACTGATTAAATTGTAATAAAGAAATAAAATTTACAAAATTGTTTATTGGCGTTAATTTAACTTGAAAAAAATCTTTTGAAATTTTTGAAAAAGTTTTTTAAAAATTAAGCTATGATTTTTAATTAAATTCGTTTTGAAAAAAATCAAAAGTCGAAGTCAAAAAGTCAAAAAAGTCATAAGTGAAAATTGAATGTTATTTTTAAATCCACTTCAAGTTATCTCTTTGGTATTCAGGATGCGCCTTAATCTGATTATTTTGATATCACGAAAATAAATTATTGACAATCTTTACACCTTCTTCTGTTTGATGAAGGTATATTTTTGAAAAACGTTCGTTCGACGATTGTTAATCCTCAAACATTTGCACTTTGTGAAAATTACAAAAAAAAAATCCATTTCATTTACCATCAATTTGACTTTTACCTTTGATAGCGTTGATTGATAATGTTTTTAAACCGAAGAATAACATATTTAAACCAGTTATTGTAGAACCCATCAAAAAAGACATGCATTAAATGGTTAAAATTTGAAATTTTAATTCCAATTTCATTTTCTGATCAATGAGATTCTTCCTTTAAATTCAAATTTTCGAAAGAAGATAATTCGAAACGATTAAATTGGAAATTCTCTTTCCACATTTTATAGAATTATTGTAAATATGTCTTTAATTTATCTGAATCTTTCCTTCATAGGGCCACAGCCGCTTCCGGACGTTTATTTTTAAAAAGTTAAACAATCAGTAGGGAAGATGAGGGCATAACGAGCACCCAGGGCATAATGAGCACTTCACTTTTCTACGAAAGTACGTATGTTCTTAAATAAATTTTCATGAGGATTTGTTTCGTACTTCATATAGCATTAATTTTTCACAAAAACAGGAATATCCTTATCATCATTACAGAGATATTTGAAAAAAAGGGCTATGTTCTCAAGTAACAATAATATTATAATTTTCGAGCATCACGAAATAAGCTCTTATGATCTTAAAATCACCTTGATCTATAATGTACGCACTGCAACATGATGTACACATTGTTTCTCAATTTTTACCATTTTTAAATTTTTGATTTTTCACTTTTATCAATTTTAAAACACGTTTTTACTTAAATTTGTTGACTAGGGGCATATAGAGCACCATATTATCGAGGCATAATGAGCATTTTCTGCCGTAGAATCTAGCAGCAAATTAAAATTGATTTATAGAGCCACACCTTGACTAGTTTTCATCCGACGATTTAGCCTATTGGTAAGGTGTCGGAGAGGTAATCAAATGACTAGAGTTCGATTTCTGTTCGAGGTGATTTTTTTCCATTTACAATTCATGATCGATTTTTTTATTGTAACATTATACGGCTAGTAGCATCATCCTCCAAACAAAGCACATAATGTATGAGCGTGCGTGAATTGTTTGTATTCTACAAGACCTAGATTATTTTGTTATTGCTTTGTTTGATGAATCTACGACTCACTTGATCATCGAGTTGAATTCGCTGCTAGATTCCCCGGCAGAAAACGCACATCTTGCACTGATTAATGGTGCTCATACTGCCTCAGGGGGGGTTCTCATTATGCCTCTACAGTGGCTGGTTTTCAGCTTTTGGCAAATTTTTTTAAAATGCATTTTTTAACGTTTTCATTTAGTTTTTCATGTTTCAGCCCGTTGGGGAATAGGCTTTTCAAGTGTCTGAACACGAAACAATAATGTAACCTCAATATTATTGCTATTTTGTATGGTTAAATAAGCGTTTTCCTTAAGGTGGCCATTATGCCCCCATCTCCCCTAGTAAATATGTTGTTGATTGCACTGAACTCATTTTTACTGTCTCTCTTTTCCACCCAAGAAACAGTTGACTGAAAATTTCGTCCGAGTCAGTAAGTAACATATGATTGATATTATTGTGGCGAGACGCTTTTTGGTTTGGCTTTCATTCCAATTTACCTGCTGCAATCAGCAGCAGCAACAGAGACTCAATAAGTAAAAATTTAAGAAAAAAAATGAATCCACAACATGTTGTAGAAAGCCATAAACGCACCTTATTCGTTCGGGTACCTTCATACATGACTAAATAATCAGCATCAGATCCCGGTCCCGGATCCGCGAAAGTGAAATCCACCGAAAGTTGGTAGAATGGTAACCCAAATAAATCGCAGGCTGATGACTATTTTTGCTGCCAGGCAGCTGGTCATAATGTTAGTTTAAAGCACAGTTCGATACAGATTTTGGAGTTAATGTTTAGTTTGGTGGCCTCCCTAACCTAACTCTAAGCCTTAACTCTCTCCCGCTTTGAAATGTTTATATATGGATGCTGGACAATAATTAATCATTCCCCGTAATAAGCACCTGTTGAAGTTTGACTGAGTTGCTCGAGCTTTGTGATAGTGTATTTCGTTGATTCATGCTCGTTGAGATTTCTTCAGCAATGGAAGATCCTTATTAAGTTTCACACAGCAGTATTCAACGTCGATGTTATAAATAAAATGTTAAATTTACTATGACTAACTTTGAAAATAAAATGAAGGAAGTTTATGGTTGAAAAGTCAATATTTTTATTCTTAAGCCGTTCTATGATTATTAGTTAAGCAGCTGTAATAAATTAAACTAGAAACACTTATGAAAAGATAATTCTGATTGAAAAGACGTTCACGAGAAGTTTTCCAACGTTCAATTTCTCATATCCAGTAGTTAAATTAAAATTTCAGATCATTTTTTTTTATTTGGTCACGTATTCATCTTATTGTGTGAGGTCTCTACTGTCCTCATAATGTAATAGATAAAATCTGTTTCACATTCTACTTTATCAAGACCCCTAAAAACACATTATTCTGTTCCCATCAAGTCCAATAATATGTCATGTAACAATCCGATAGATAGATACAATTCCGAACAAAACCGTAATAGAACCGTTAAATCAGGTTCTAATTAAGCCCTCTCCAACCTTCAAAAACTAAGAGCTTTAAAAAATTATTTGTTTCGATCAGTATGAACAAAACGGAGACAATTCTTTTTGGGATTTCGGTTCTAATCCAACAACGGGCTGCCGATAAACGGGCCATAAATCATAGCGTCTTATTTCGGAGCCGAAATGGGAATTGAAAGATTCGTTTGTTCTCAGCAACAGGTGCGGATAGGGCGTGTTGAATTTGGGTTTGAAAGTTTAAAATTGGCAGTTTAGCTACAAGGTCATGATTAATTAGAGGAGAGTGGGATAACGTAGGCCATGGGGAAACGTGGGCCACTCTGAATATCTCAGATGTGTATTGAGATAAGAATCTCAATCCAACTGTCATCGTCGTATGTTTGCGTTAGAATATTATTCTTTATGTTGTTGACTTATGACCGCATCATATGCTTCTTAGGAAGTTTAAAAAATTTACTGCATAATTAAACAAGTACCCGCGAATTGCATCAATGAGGAACCTAGAGTTCCTAACAAAAATATACTCATACGCTTATCCCGATCAGGAGGGAAAAACTAAATTATATCAAGATGAGATATTTTGATACTAATATTTTTCCTATCTAAATGAGTTATTTTTCAGTACTCGTAGGATGTTAAAATATCTCAAATTATATCAACAAATCTATGCAATCATAGCTAAATTATATCAATTTTAGATATGCTCCTTACAAGATAATATCTCGTTCAGATAGCATAGATTGATATTGGGCAGAACAAAACCTATCAAAATTATAACTTATCAAGATATGAGTGCGTCGAGAAAATTTTCTAGTGGAATGTCAATAAACCACATTTTCTGCTATAACTATGCCCCATTTTTAGTTTCCCAAAACTTGGATTCAATTTTATGAATCTGTTGAGCAAAACTCATAAACATACGGTTTGGGCCGTTGACTTCGATGTCCATGTTTTAGAAAAAGTTGTACGTATATCAAAATAAGATATAATCATTTTATTTTAGGACAATCCGAAAAAAAATCTTGATCATTGAAAATGAGCTCATCCCCATTCAAGTCTGTTGACAGAATAAGATATAACTCAGATTGGAGAAACTTAAAATCGAAAATTTGTAGTACTTAATTATAACTGAATCAGATGTAAATATTTCGGTGAGATACGCTTGAGTTATTATTTTGATATGCTCTCCTGATCGGGATGATCTTAGTGGAAAAGGATTTTTTGATGAAACATCCATAAGTCACACAAACACAACCAATTTGCAAATCATAGCTTGTGGGGAATCGTGGGCCACATTTTGTGGGGTATCTTGGGCCACCTATATTGTGGTGTTCCTAAACACATTCAGAACTTAAAAATCATTTCCAGTGCGATAGAGATGAATATAAATCCTATACAAGGAATTTTGTCGAAACGTTCAGCAAAATTTTAGGAACTTTCCGATCATACACAACTCTTTTTTTTATTTCCTTATCTGAAATTGCTTTAAAATAACTAAATGATTTATGAAATTTTAGGTTTAGGTCGACTCATAAACTGTGCATGGCCGACCGAATATTCGGTACATCTCTAGTTTTAACTAATATGAGCAATAAATTTAAGGCTAATAGGGTAACGGATTTATTTTGGACCAGAGGTCTAATTTTGGACCACCTTGTCTAGCTCTCTTATAAAACAAATAATCATGAAATTTTTTGGCAAATATTGTTGAAGGCCGGGCACTTAATGTAATGTACTAATTTTTTTCATTATTAGCTGCTTTATAAGAGAGCTAGACAAGGTGGTCAAAAATAAGTCCGTTACCCTACCAAACATATTATAATCAACATTGGTAGCTCTCAGCATGCTTCATATACTTCAGCAAGGACATGTATATTAGCACCACCTGCTGGAGAAAGTTCTTACTAGAAGGAAATTTCAAGTATTGAGGTACTGAGGCAACTCTGAACATTCTTTTCATCAACCGTGGGTTCGCGTTTTAACTACAAAAGTTCGTGTTTGAACTTGCATTTCTATGACCACTCAGAAAATTATGTTTTATTTTCAACATAGGAATTTCAGCCTACTCCAACTTTTCTTGTGTAGTAAAGTATGTTCTGACTAATGGAAAAAAGGTCCCGACTGACGGAATATGCTAATATATCTACAATTTGAAATTCTAATGTTATTTAAATTGGAACAATCATTGATGGAAATTTCACTTTTTGGACAATACTGAATATTTCATAAAAGAAATCATAAAAAGGCAAAAATTTACTAAGTTAATTGATCTTAAAATCTACTCTACAATATGATTTGAGATTTATTGATGACCACTTTATCATTATTATTATTATCTAGGGCACGTTTGGTAAATAGAAATCAGCATTTCTCTAAAAATTAATAAATTGGCAAAGGAAAAAAATCTTCGTGTAGAATTAGCTCTTTTTAATACTTTTCATTCAGGCACATCTGATTTTTTGAAAACTCCAGAACATGTTGAACCGATAAATCAAAATCATATTTTGAGTATAAAATTTATTAACAACTTACTTTTCATGGAAGATATTATGACAAAAAAGTAGATATACTTGTGTTGTAGTATAATCGTCAGATCGGGACACAAAGTTTTGGTGATAATGAGCTTAACAGTTTTCGCCAGAAGCTTTCGAAATTTAGTCTAAGGCAACTTAGGTCTTCTCGATAGCATTTATTCATGTTCGTAAGAACTTTCCTCACATGGAGGCGCGTTTCATGTGTCCTTCAAGTTTCTGGGGAGTGAGGAATATTCCTACTATTATTATATTTGCTAATACCTTATATGTTTTACTTTAATTTATAGTAGTTCCAAATAATAATAAAAATTAAAAAAGTGTCAAAAGAATAAACCGTTCGATTTTACAAGCGTATTGCCAAAACCGAATGGAGTCTGTATTTGCTGATTATTCAGTGAAAAACATAGGTAAAATTTAATGATCCAATGGGGGTGTTCGAAAAGGCTATTTTTTCAACCATTTTGTTTATGGGTTTAATTTTCAGCCGCCACCAAATATTCAAAATGGTATAATTTATGAAAATCGGTTCGGTATTTTTGAAGATACAGCCGAATTAGTAATACGGGTTTATCAGGTCCCTCTCCGGATAATTGTTCTTTTTTACCGTAAGGGTCGGTTGGCTTGATTCTGTAATCTGTTCAATCGTTTCTCTTAAATCTGATTTCTGCGATATCTGTTTGTTAAAATAAAGGAAATTCAAATGTACAAAAAGTCTACTGTGCCCTCTAATAAACATGAAACGAATTTTCAAGTAATTCAAAGCAAGCTAAATTTCAGTTTTGGCATCACTGCTTTGCCGTTCAAAGCAAAATTGTCCCATGTGAAAAATCATGCAAACGAGAAAAACGCGTTTGAAATTTCAGCTTTGTTTCTAATTTTTCCCTCAAACTTAGAATTCACCGACTTTCTTTTCGTAGTTAACAGTTTAAGTTAATCATTTTACAATGCTTAATGTCAAAAAATAATGTTTCCTACAACAAACGGAAAATTATAGCCAATAATGCTTCGCGTCACACAGAACACATGCCGATGCTAGTTTTACGAAAAACTGTAACTCGGATATACTTTTTCTATCATTTTAAGAGCTCGTTTAGTTTCTATTTTTCACCAAAAATCAAGTTGAAATATTATTTGAGAAAAACGTTCCTCTTTGTTTATAAAAATGTGTAGTTGAGTATTGGTAATACTTGGTATTACCAATACTCTAATTGGTACTAATTGGTAATAAGCGTTGGTCCATGTGTTTTCGATCTTAAGAAATTGTTGGCGGTTGGGTCTGAGAGTAACAACCATTCTGAACAGACTTTTTGAGAAAAAAAAATGATCCTGAGTTAGGTAGAAAAGATGAAACATAAACCCCGCCCAAAGGCAGAAATATATACAATAGACTGCCCCAAATTTGTATGGGAAATTCAAAACTTGTGAAATGTTATGCGCTGCAGATTGATTCTAGTCCTAGTACAAGATCTCATGCTAAATTTGGGTAGACCGGATCACGGGAAGGGGTCGCTCAACGAGCCTGCAGTTTGTATGGGATTTTGAGACATTTTGCTCGGAAGAAACATGAAAAACCAGTTTTTCATCAATAACTTTGGTCGCTGTAATAATATGTAATGAATACCACCGTACAAAGGTTAGCCCATTTTTGAAGCCTAATAACTTTTTTTTATCTTAACTCTTATCGAACTACAGTCTTCGGATGAAATATTTTTCATAATTTAAGCTTTTAGAAAAATTGTTTTTGAAAGAAATCGACCGGCGGGAACCAAAGTAATTGATGAAAAACTGTTTTTTTATTGGCATCACAAATCATCCAGTTATGTTCCTAAGCCCCTATGGTTATTTTTTTTTTTAAATTGTCAAGCATATTTCCGCCCTTACTTCTTTCCGAACTATCAAGTGAATATCATCCAAACTCAAATATTAGAAAAACAATCTTAATTACAATCGAGCGCAACAAGAATGGTTAAAATCGGTCATTATTTGACAAAACTGCATGCATTTCACATTGAGTGTCCTGGTCGGACATTTAGTCGCATTATTAAAACAGTGATGAATATCACCCTTAAAAAGGTTAGCCAATTTTTCAAGCTTAATAACTTTGTTATCTTAACTTTAATTGAAATGCAACCTGCAGAAGAAATATTTGTCATAATTAAGGCTTCAATAAAACCCGTTTTTGAAAGAAATCGGTCGAAGAAGACATGAATTGTTGACGAAAAACTGGTTTTTAATGTTCCTCTCGAACAAAATGTCTCAAAATCCCATACAAACTTAAGGCTCGTTGAGCGACCCCTTACCGTGGTCCGATCTGGCCCAAATTTGGCATGAGATCTTGTACTAGGCCCAGGATCAGTTTTAGCCTGCAGCGTATAACATTTCACAGGTTTTAAATTTCCCATACAAATTTGGGGCAGTCTATTGAGTGTCGATCCTGAAAGTTTAGTGAATACCGAAAAGTGTTGGGGAGATTTCTCAAAGTAAACCACTCAAGGTTCTTCGTTCCTCCCCCACCCATTATTTTAGTGTTCTTTTCATCAGTTCAAACTCATCTTCAGAGAATTTTATTATAAAATTTACATTTTTCATCGAATTTTCTATAGTGTGTTTCTACGCCAAAATGTAGAAACATCAACCTAAAGACAACCACCTTGACGAAAAGTTCAAAACAAAGTATACTTGTTTGTGTTTTTATTCGAAAGATAACTTCTAAAAGAAACCGTTTCCAGCATAAAAGTGAAAATGACTCAAAAATCACAACGGATAGTTTTGCTTGGAACGGCAGAGCTGAGGCCCAAAACTTGGCCAATTTCGAGGTTACGGCTGAGGCCCATCAGTTATTAATACTAACGCATCTATTTAGTCTAATAAACTCTGGCTAATCCATAGCTAAGTGGATAGAAAACGAAACTAAATGATTCATCTTCTCATTTAATGTAAACCAACTTTCCAGAGTATCATTCCGTCTACTGGAAATTTAGTTCTTGATTTACTTAAATTGGTGTTTTGATTGACATGATTCTGATTATCATAAATTTTAAGCGGTTCTACGTTCTATGATTTTTTTTGTCAATCCCAAACAAATAAATCTTTTTGTGTAGTGTAGTATAAAATCGTATTTTTTTACAAATCAAGTTTTCAGGTATTGTGGGCTCGAGTCCTGGTGTTTTTTTTTCTGATCAATAAAACTTAAAACAATATCATTGTAATCAGATCCTAATATTGATTGATTTAAACGAACACAAAAACATACAGGATCTCAATGAAAGTTTCCTCGAAGAGATTCCTTTTTACTTAACTCTAATCTAAGCGTACCATCTTTCGAGGACTTCATGGCTAGCATCTTACACATGCTAAAACCACTAACCTACAGAAAGTGTACTAAATATGTACGCCGTGGCCGGGACTCGAACTCATGTCCGCTGGCTTAGAAGACTTGAAGGCTATCCTATTCGCCACGGGCTGCGGATAAATAGGCTGATAGACTAATATAGGAAATAATATGACCATGTATTCATGGGTTCCAGTTATCTGTATTAATCTGACTTGATTTCTATATTTTGTAACCTCGAATATCATATAAGCTCAAACAAAACTTCTGAAGTTCCAATCGAAGGAGAAATGCGTTCCTACTGCATGATTATAGAATCTAATTAGGATTGATTCATGAGGACACTTTCCTTTTCTAATATACATACATACATATGTAAAGAAGGCAGCATGATAAAATCAGATTAATATAATTTAAATTCAATTTTAACAATTCAAACATTCGAGAACACATACAATGCACTCCAAAAATTGGTTGCTAAGTAATTTTATTCAAATTCATTAACATTTACCATAATGAGATAGTTTTTTTAAACTATTTTTAATTAAATAAAACAGAAACGTAAAACGAGTAGGTAAATATAAGGTTAACTTAAAGATATTCAGAAATTTGAAAAAAAAAAAAATCTAAAAATCATATTGCGTGCGCCTCTACACGACCTACTGAAAGCCCGCTGCATCCCGATGCAACTCAATTTAAAGGCAGCATTTTATGTTCTTTTCCAATCACCACATTAGCCCCACGTCTGTGTCGTTAAATCTCGGAAAGCAGCCGAAGGCTCGCTTATTTTTCGGTTTAGGTTGTTACGACAAGTGTGTGCGTGCCTGATATTTAGGTTCAGAGGGATTCATCCGGCACTGATGATACGCACTCTCTTGGTGAAATGCCCAACTGACCGACTGACTGACTGACTGACTGACTGAGACTCAAGACCAGAATCTGGCGGAACTTCTGGTGGAACCGGTTTTCTCCGAGATCCCGTGGGACTCCTCCACGAAATCCAACAGGTCGTTTTGTAAACAGCGCTGCAGATAACGAGACGCTTCCAAGCTTTTTGTATGTGTTTTGAGTTCGGTTCCCTACCGGAGATATGCATTCCAGAACCTTGGGACCCCAAGCCAGGGATGGACCATTAAAACTGATTTATTATCGACTGCACGGTCTATCTGTACTCTCTCAGCCAGCCATTCGAAGCAGCACTCATCCTCAAATTGGTGGACCCCCCACACCTCTTCGTCTTAGTCTTCCTCAGTCAGCTCTTCGTTTTGTCTTATTAAATGCCAACAACCGAGAGTTCGGTGAAGGGACCGTTTTGTTTCTTGGATTCGACGAAGTGTAGCAAAGTGCTTGCAACAGGTTGTAATGTTTATTTGGTTGTTTTTTTTTTCGCTGGCTACCCACTATCTTGCTGATGGGATTTAAGTGAAGATTTTGGGGCTTTTCCTTTCGGGAATAGTGGATTACAATTAATTCGGTACTTCGTAAATTTAGTACCTGCTGATGGCATCCAGCTGGCCCTCCGGGAACAACAAGGGAAAAAAACGACTCCCGGGAAGTCAATTATGGGTACCGTAGAAAGTTTGTTGTTTTTTTTTGTTGTTGCTGCAGCATTGTTTTTGTGTTGCTCTCCTGCCGGAGAGGAGTATCCCTGGCGAAGTTTTATGGTTCATGCGTGGTGGTTTAAAACCCGAAAGATAACAGTTGCTAATGTGGGTCAGAGTATAGTTTTGATTTATTTTTCTTCGCCGCTCAAAGTGCAAGTGAAACGTTTTTTTTTTTGTATCAGACTTCAAAATTTAGAACGAGGGCTTATGTCAAGGAATAGTTTTAGCTCCATAGAAAAACTATAGTGAACTAAGGAACTTTATTTGTTTCTATAAAGCGTAAAATAATTCTTTGCCAGAAGGTACGAGTTTATTTTAAAAATGACAAAAATGACAAAAATGACAAAAATGACAAAAATGACAAAAATGACAAAAATGACAAAAATGACAAAAATGACAAAAATGACAAAAATGACAAAAATGACAAAAATGACAAAAATGACAAAAATGACAAAAATGACAAAAATGACAAAAATGACAAAAATGACAAAAATGACAAAAATGACAAAAATGACAAAAATGACAAAAATGACAAAAATGACAAAAATGACAAAAATGACAAAAATGACAAAAATGACAAAAATGACAAAAATGACAAAAATGACAAAAATGACAAAAATGACAAAAATGACAAAAATGACAGAAATGACAAAAATGACAAAAATGACGAAAATGACTAAAATGACAAAAATGACAAGAATGACAAAAATGACAAAAATGACAAAAATGACAAAAATGACAAAAATGACAAAAATGACAAAAATGACAAAAATGACAAAAATGACAAAAATGACAAAAATGACAAAAATGACAAAAATGACAAAAATGACAAAAATGACAAAAATGACAAAAATGACAATAATGACAAAAATGATAAAAATGACAAAAATAACAAAAATGACAAAAATGACAAAAATGACAATAATGACAAAAATGATAAAAATGACAAAAATAACAAAAATGACAAAAATGACAAAAATGACAAAATGACAAAAATTACAAAAATGACAAAAATGACAAAAATGACAAAAATGACAAAAATGACAAAAATGACAAAAATGACAAAAATGACAAAAATGACAAAAATGACAAAAATGACAAAAATGACAAAAATGACAAAAATGACAAAAATGACAAAAATGACAAAAATGACAAAAATGACAAAAATGACAAAAATGACAAAAATGACAAAAATGACAAAAATGACAAAAATGACAAAAATGACAAAAATGACAAAAATGACAAAAATGACAAAAATGACAAAAATGACAAAAATGACAAAAATGACAAAAATGACAAAAATGACAAAAATGACAAAAATGACAAAAATGACAAAAATGACAAAAATGACAAAAATGACAAAAATGACAAAAATGACAAAAATGACAAAAATGACAAAAATGACAAAAATGACAAAAATGACAAAAATGACAAAAATGACAAAAATGACAAAAATGACAAAAATGACAAAAATGACAAAAATGACAAAAATGACAAAAATGACAAAAATGACAAAAATGACAAAAATGACAAAAATGATAAAAATGATACAAAAATGACACAAAAATGACAAAAATGGCAAAAATGGCAAAAATGACAAAAATGACAAAAATGACAAAAATGACAAAAATGACAAAAATGAAAAAAATGACAAAAATGACAAAAATGACAAAAATGACAAAAATGACAAAAATGACAAAAATGACAAAAATGACAAAAATGACAAAAATGACAAAAATGACAAAAATGACAAAAATGACAAAAATGTCAAAAATGACAAAAATTACAAAAATGACAAAAATGACAAAAATGACAAAAATGACAAAAATGACAAAAATGACAAAAATGACAAAAATGACAAAAATGACAAAAATGACAAAAATGACAAAAATGACAAAAATGACAAAAATGACAAAAATGACAAAAATGACAAAAATGACAAAAATGACAAAAATGACAAAAATGACAAAAATGACAAAAATGACAAAAATGACAAAAATGACAAAAATGACAAAAATGACAAAAATGACAAAAATGACAAAAATGACAAAAATGACAAAAATGACAAAAATGACAAAAATGACAAAAATGACAAAAATGACAAAAATGACAAAAATGACAAAAATGACAAAAATGACAAAAATGACAAAAATGACAAAAATGACAAAAATGACAAAAATGACAAAAATGACAAAAATGACAAAAATGACAAAAATGACAAAAATGACAAAAATGGCAAAAATGACAAAAATGACAAAAATGACAAAAATGACAAAAATGACAAAAATGACAAAAATGACAAAAAATGACAAAAATGACAAAAATGACAAAAATGACAAAAATGACAAAAAATGACAAAAATGACAAAAATGACAAAAATAACAAAAATAACAAAAATGGCAAAAATGACAAAAATTACAAAAAATGACACAAAAATGACACAAAAATGACACAAAAATGACACAAAAATGACACAAAAATGACACAAAAATGACACAAAAATGACACAAAAATGACACAAAAATGACACAAAAATGACACAAAAATGACACAAAAATGACACAAAAATGACACAAAAATGACACAAAAATGACCCAAAAATGATACAAAAATGTTACAAAAATGATACAAAAATGACACAAAAATGACACAAAAATGACACAAAAATGACACAAAAATGACACAAAAATGACACAAAAATGACACAAAAATGACACAAAAATGACACAAAAATGACACAAAAATGACACAAAAATGACACAAAAATGACACAAAAATGACACAAAAATGACACAAAAATGACACAAAAATGACACTAAAATGACACTAAAATGACACTAAAATGACACTAAAATGACACAAAAATGACACAAAAATGACACAAAAATAGCACAAAAATAACACAAAAATGACACAAAAATGACACAAAAATGACACAAAAATGACACAAAAATGACACAAAAATGACACAAAAATGACACAAAAATGACACAAAAATGACACAAAAATGACACAACAATGACATAAAAATGACACATAAATGACACAAAAATGACACAAAAATGACACAAAAATGACACAAAAATGACACAAAAATGACACAAAAATAACACAAAAATAACACAAAAATAACACAAAAATGACACAAAAATGACACAAAAATGACACAAAAATGACACAAAAATGACACTAAAATGACACAAAAATGACACAAAAATGACACAAAAATGACACAAAAATGACACAAAAATGACACAAAAATGACACAAAAATGACACAAAAATAACACAAAAATAACACAAAAATAGCACAAAAATGACACAAAAATGACACAAAAATGACACAAAAATGACACAAAAATGACACAAAAATGACACAAAAATGACACAAAAATGACACAAAAATGGCACAAAAATGACACAAAAATGACACAAAAATGACAAAAAAATGACACAAAAATGACAAGGATGACAAAAACTACAAAATTGAAAAAAATGGCAAAAATGACAAAAATTACGAAAAATTAAAAAATTACACGCTCTTGGCTCATTCTCAAGACCCTTCATGCATCTTAATCTTATCTATCCGTTTATATATTTTTTACTTTCATTTGATATTGTTCCTATTAGAATGTATAGCTCACCGAAATGCCATTACCAAAAATAATAAAAAATATAAATTTACAAAAATTACAAAAGTTACAAAAATTACAAAAATTACAAAAAGCTCACCGAAATGCCATTACCAAAAATAACAAAAAATATAAAAATTACAAAAATTATAAAAAATTACAAAAATACGAAAATTACAAAAATTACAAAAATTACAGAAATTACAAAAATTATAAAAAATTACAAAAATTATAAAAATGATTCGGCTCGATTTTCGGCAATTTTTGTCATCAAAATTACATCTGAACACGGCGTTTTACGCTTTTATGCCAGGGTCAAGAAACCAATATTTTAAGTTTTTCACATATTCAATTGAGCGGAAATTTTGCACGGGTCATCGGGTTCGTAGCATTTATTGCTTGATGATCAATGAGGCGATATTCTTAACAGCTTGTTTACATTTCGATCACTTGATCCTCCTTTTCTCTTTGGCAAATAGCATTTAATATGAATTTGCATTCTTCATATTACTTCAAATATTAGGCTCTAGGAAGTTCAATTCCTGAGGTTGTATTATCCAATTTTTATTCAGGTGTAAGAAGTTTTTTTTTTATTTTTTAGAAAAACCAAAAAAAAAGTAAAATTTTCAAATTGGCGACAAACTCCTCGGTTTTTGACGAAATTGTAAATTCTCGAACGACCCTTTGATTTTTTTTGATTTTTTTGTTAGGCTTATTTGTTTTTATGAAATGTATACATTAAAACATGGAAAACATCAACCGAATGATTTATTTTTAGGATCTACCTACTTAAAAAATCTACGTTGATAACCAGTGTCATTGCATTTTAATCAATTTGAACCAACTTGAAGCCAAAGTGGCATAAAAATTTATTATTTTTAAAATGGGTTGCAAAATTGGAAAATCTGTGAAATTTGAAAAAAAAAATCTGTAATTTTTGACAGGGGCTTATAAAAAAAAATTTACTCAGAACGTTTGTGAATTTACAGATTGTCTCTGATTTCAACAATCTTCAGATTGGGTAAGGATTCTAGATTGCACGGTTTTATCCGCGTTTGCCCGGATATTTAATACAAAATTTGACAAAAGTCCAGTCCGGCCCTGTTGCCAGGATTTCATTGAAAATTGGTTTTTGTCCAGATTTATTTATTTTGTTTGCCAAAACATACTTTAAAAATAAGTTGTGTTTTATGTTGTGATATTTTTTCGGTGAGTTTTATAAAAATAATCATGGAAAGTTTTTTGAAAGCCTTAAAACGATTAAAAAACTACTGATGAAAAAAAAACATAAAAGTTTTTTCTCGATTTGTGTTTAGTAACTCCTGGGTTTTGACCAAATTTTCGCGAAAATTGCCCGAATTTTTGGTCGACATTTTGGAATCAAATGTTCAGATTTTGCCAAATTTTTAGATAAAATAGCCCGGATTTTAATTATACCAGGCAGTACCGATAATTGTATGTTATCTGTAAAAATAACAACAAAAAACTTTTTCTAATCATTTTATGTTTACATATACTTTCCAGAAATCTTCCGAAACCAATTCGTTTTTTTACGCTAAAACTAACGAAAATAGGACGAAGAATCGGATTTAAATTAATTTAATAAATTCGGTCAACTTGTTTTGCTCCTACAGCCAAGACAATATCGAAGTTTTGCTAATCTTGTTAAAGAATCTCTTCATGAGTTTTCTAAACGGTTCTACATATATCCAGTTTTACACAGATTTTGAATGAGTTTTTAAATTCAAATTTTTTTCGAATCAAATATATGTACCTACTCAACAATATTTCCATACATACGACTTCCTTTAGTTTTTTTTCCTGAAAACCACAACCTCTTATCATAAACAAACGTGTAAAAGTGTCTTGAAAATGATATCGCTTCTACTGGAGTTGTATTCAACATTTTCTAGTAACAGCTTGTTGACAAGAACTTACGGCCAACCAGGCCATAGTTCTTCCTAGTTGTCATTGAGATTTATCACCCTATCGAAAGGTTATTAATAACGAGGTGGAGCAAAACAGACAGACAGCAAGAAAATAACAAACTAATTACTACTTGCAATGACCGGTTATCGCACCTTCGGTAATTGATAAATATAATCATCATGTTTTTAATTGCATGCTACCGGTTTTCAGCTTGCGTTTTACATATATAGAACTTGCGATTTCTAGAAGGAGATTTGTTCCCTCGGCATATAATAGAACTTTCAAATTTCTTAAATATATTTGACTTTATCACATTCAACACTATTTTTGATAAAAACTAAGTCCTTTTGTAAAATTTTGACATTCATTTTAACTTAGTCATTACAACCTCCTTAGGAAATTATTAATGTTATCACAATATGATTCAATCCATGATCAATTTGATCCGGCAATATAAGGACAGGAATAGCTAATAGAGGTGCCATGAAGCTTTTACTACTTTTCTCGCAGTAAAGTTTACAATCAACTTTGCAAAGTCGGTTCCTTTTTTCAGAATTGCTAGTCATTTCTGGATATTATTAGATAAGAACCAGCCCAATTGTGAGGTAACTTTTATTGAGCGTTTGCAAATTTCAACTCTGCTCACAAATGTTACCAAAAGGTTCAGGATCACGTGATTCGCATTTCAGGGTACAATATTCAGGAAGAAAAGAGTTCAATGGAGTCACGAATCTCGATAAATTGAATTCAACAAGTCTTTTCCTTAATCTTACTCCTTCCCAGCAGAATAAAGTGCACGACACGACGAGAAAATTCTGAGAATGCGGTGCCCGCGATTACTTTGGGACGCACCTTAAAAGTGACGGAATGCGGCGCCTCGTGCTTTTATTGCTGCCAGTATATCGATAGCTGAATTGCTGACTAAGTGAGTGAAGGTGTGCAGCGCAATTGAGGGCTTGATTTGAAGTTTTAATGTGCCTTGTGTTCTTTTTTTTTTGCTTTCATTGAGCGACGATGTGGCACCTGACAGGTTACAGTATTGGGTGCAGTTTTTGAGAATTTTATTGGATAGCTGTTAATGTTACTTTCAGAGTTTTAATTTTTTTTATACATCACTGTTCTTTCTTAGCTTTAAAACTTTTGAATATGTAAATATATCAAACCTGAAATTTCAAATTTAATAGAAACACTCTATACTTGACTAAACTGTTGTTCTTACTACTGGTCTGCACTAAGGTTGCTGGAATTTTTTTAAGCACGTATCCGGGCAATTTCATTAAAGAAAAATATTGGAATATTTAACTAAGGTAGTGCCGAGAGCCATATTTGATTTATTTTGTAACGTCACAAAAACGAGAGTATCGAAAATTCATATGAGGATGGCATAAATTTCCAAGAAAAACACGTTTAAGAACGAAAATTCATTCTAATTTCATTTTGATTGTGTTGTGTCTATTTCATTATGTTATGAAGTTTTTTGGTCTTTTGAAGATTGCATTACGTTTTTTTCTCATATTATAATTGTATTCAATGTCATCTTGAAGCCAATATGTTCAAAAATGAAGAACTCGGTTTACAAAAATGCCAATAAACGATTGTGGTTTGTATAATATTTTGTGTTTTGATTACTTTATTGTCACAAGGAGCTTAAACTGCACTGACTTGAACATTTTCATGGAAGACTTTGAACTAATTTTTAAGTTTAGCAAATTTGAGTCGGCAAAATCCACCATTTTTCGAAATTCAATGGTCTGTTTTATAGAAAAAATACTCGAAAATTCAATTTTTTCGGTACCGATCTTGAAGAGCAAGAATCTATCTAGCATAACATGTTTTCAAAGAGGAAAAATTCCAGAAGTTTCTTCGAATTATCAACGAAAAATGTAAGTTTCCTAGTAAGTTAACAGATTTTTCGTGATTGTGACGTCACAATCTGTACTAATACTAGAGCAGGGCTGTCTTTACACTATCTTCCTTTAATATTCCTTGTAGAAACATGGCAAAATCCGGGCATTTGATTCTTAAATTGACCACCAAAAATGCGAGCCAGGTTTTAAGAATTATTCGATCATACACAATTCTCTTCTTTATTTTCTTATCTGAAATTGCATAAAAATAACTAAAAAAATTAGTAAATTTCAGTTTTGGGTCAAATTATAAACTTTGCACGTTATCTAGTAGATTTGGATTTGGTGGCCCACGATTACCCACCTTTTTTCTTAATCCAAAACCTATCTACTAAAATACATTATTGATCTTAGGAGTTCAATAGTGTTTGATTGAATTTTGATATCAACATTCAAGCAACAAAATTTATTTTTCTCAGGTGCAAAAAAATGTATTAACTGATTTCGACTAATATGGAGACTCTTAATCATAACATGTAATTAAGCGCACTTTCTTTGTTTATTGGTCCCGATTCTTTAAAATTGGAGAACTTCTGAATTGCATCAAATGAATCCGTCTAAACAATGTTCATTCTTCAACAAAGATGTTAAATGAATTAAAATTTTAAATATTAAATACTCAATACTTACTGAATCAGTTTTTGTAGGTATTTAATGTTGGTTTGTTAGATTAGCAGTTATCAATGAAACGTCGAGATCTGATGCTGCCTCTAAGAAATTTTTTGTTTTGTCAAAAATCGATTTTCTGTAGGTTTCTCGAGAAACGGCTGGTTTCTCCAGAAAGTCATTTTTTGGAAAACTAAATTTTTTTTATGATATATCACAAGATCTTGACGTTTCAGACATTTTAAAGTTACTTGGCATTTAAAAATAAAATAACGATTTTCCGATTTCATTTGATCTCCCTTAGAGTAATTTCGAAGGGTCAAAAACCGAAACTTTGAGCACTTTGAGGCACCCCTAAACCAAGTCCGAGTGAGCTGAAATTTTGCACAGGTCAGTTTTTTTGGGTAAATCTATAAAATGTATATGGCCGGTTTTCAACATACCTTCATGAAATTTTTCCCATATATCCATTGCCACCCTACTGTTTAGTGTTTACTGAATATCTGATTTAAACAATCTTAAAATGTTTAATGTATCCTTGATTTAAAGACTTAAAATTAAAGAGTGAAATAAATATCTTATATTTTTTCTTGCATGATGTAGCTTTTAAACAATATTGACGATGACAATGACATACACTTAATGACAGATGTTAGGGTAAACTTTCTTTCAATAACGTCGAACAGGTTGTTTAGTTGTATTCAATGGATTTAATATTCGAGGGGGGTTCGGAGCAATTTTCTGGGGGGGATATATTCTACTAGCTGACCCGGTGAGCTTTTCTACACCTACCAAAACGATATGAAATTTGTAGAAATAATTCAAATTTGGATTTTGTAGGCATTTTTTTTAGTAAAATTAAAATAAATCAGAACAACTTTAAAATGAGGGTTGCATGTTGTTTGAAATTACAATACAAAGTTGATTCCATATTATTTACTGAAACTTCATCTCAAAATTTGTTTTTCAAGATACAAAATTTTTACTCCGTTCTTGTAGCTTTATGAGTTTTTGAATCTTGCCAAAATGTATGATTTACTGGCGTAGATTTTCTACCCTCTTCTTTTTACCAAAGTAGGAAGGGCTCATGAACTACCATATAAACATTGTTAACTTCCTATTCCCATACTGGAAGAAAAGAGCAGTCTCAAATAATGATCGAAACATTTTTCGTACTCAAATACCTTTCCACGCCAAATAAGGTACCATTTGCTTTACCAGTTCTCGAGTTATGCAAACAGTTGTCTTTGTATTAAAAGGCTCCCTCCTCCTTTACCTGTGAGAGGGAGGGGTTTCAAACCATAATAAAAACTTGTTCTTTCAAGCAGGAAAGCCTTAACATATTGAAGTTATAGAAAAAAAATTCTGGAACTCCTAGTAAGTGCTCAATCTAAATAAAAAGAATACTTTTCGAAAGTAGTTTAGGAAAGCAGGTAAAAATGCCAAAACCCCAATTTAATTATGAAATTTAGATTAAGATTCAAAAATCAAATTTCCTAGAATTTCAGAATAATGGATTGGAAATTTGAAAAGAGGTATAAAATTTCATCATTTTGAAAAACAAGTTTGAGTTCTGAAAACATATAAAATGCAGAATCACGATTTGCATCATTAAAAAGATCACATTTTATATTTGGGATTATTCACCAATTTTGAAAATAAAGCCAACAGTTAAGAACCAGAGTCCAATGAACTTAAATTTCAGATTCAGTTATCTTATAATTCCGATAACAAAGCACATAACAATGCATTGCTTTTTTTTATTATTTTTATAGTCTCAAATTGAATCATTTGTTAAGATTTTCATGTTAAATACAGATCTTTATTTGAAAATTTTGTTTAAAAAAACAGAAACAAGATGAAAATTTATTTGACTTACTTATTTCATACAGTCAAACACTTGAATTCAAACGAGGTTAGATTTGATTGAATTTATTTATTTATTTATTTATTTATCCAAAAAAAATGTAATTAATGAATTAATTAATTTTTTTTATTATTTTAACTAGCATTCAGAATACCTGGGTTTTTTTTGATTAACCTTCCATTCGTATTTCCAGTGGTACTTACAATTTTCTTGAATCTTTGTGTATATGTATGTATGTATGTATTGAATCCACCTTGGGTTTACGGCAGCGCCGCGGTTGTGGCAAAAAAATAACCCACACGTCCATCTTAGCTACCACGCAACACAATCATAACCACTCAATGAGACTTCTAAGGGAATGGAATCGTAAGCAGAGGCACTTACGGTATCCAAGGTTAAAAGGGGGAAAAGTCTCGAGAAGCTATAACCATGTTGTTGACTAACCAAGATAGCATGCAAACTATAATCCCGCCGCCAAGGCTTCCGAAAAAAGAGTGCGTCCTTATTTTACAAAAAGTAATCAAATACTTTCTTTTTTCTCAACCATGCCAAATTCCCTTGACATAAATTGAGGAACGTCTAGTATTCAATACGGTACTAGCATACACGGTAACCCGATCTTTTTGTAAAACGAGGATACCCTGATGCCCCTGCCCTATATGTTGTAATGTAAAATATACAATTTAATATAGTTTCATTTAATGAAATATGATATAATATAAAAATGTCACATGTATATTGTTTTTCATATTTAATAAAGTATATAGTATAAAATAAAATATAATGTGATATAATATAATATAAAAGGACAAATATAATACAATATAATATAACATGAAGTCTCTATAAAAAAAAAGATTAAAAATTTAATAAAATATGATGAAAACATATCAAAAGAACCTGAAATTTAATGTGAATATGAATTTAAAGTATGAATAATTTGAAAAGCAACAAAAGCAAAGGATATATGTACATGATGATTGATTTTTTTGTTTCTTGCTTGCAATAAAAAAAAAAATCTGAAGATTATTTAGCCAGTAAGATTGAAACAAAAAAAAATATATATATATCGTTGTTCTGATATTGATTTTAAATCTCAAAACTATTTATGATGTGAAACCCGGTCCGTTTTTGTATGTTATTATTATTTTTGATATAATGATAAAATCTTACGAAACTGTTAACAACCATTTTGATATACATAATCGCTCGATAATTCGATATCTTTGGGCCCGAAGGGTTTTTCCGATTAATAAGGTTGCGAGACAACATTTAAATTTAAAAGTATCCAATGAATTAGCGAGTACTGTTTTTATTTTTGTATTATTTGTTAATCTGTGACTTTTTTTTAATTTCACTTAACCATCACGAAAAAATGGCGACAAACGTAATGTTAAAATTTTCATGTACAATCGTTAGTTAACATAAAATAAAGATGAAAAATGGTTAATATTTGTAGGACCCTGGATCAGATCGATAATTTTTCCACGAATTGCAAGATTGAAACTTGAAGCAGAAAAAAAAAAGTTTACTTTCCTACTCAGAAATTAATCAATATTTCCATATTAATGTTGATATTGATTCACTACAACAAGTTTGATGTGATAAATGGTAATATTTTCCAATTAACTACTGAATATGAATAGTCTCGACACTTGCTGCAAATTATAAGTTGATTATGACATGGAATATTGAAATGTGGATTTGATTGAATAATAATTTGGTATTGTTATATTAATACATGTGTCTATAAGTTATTATTAAAATCATCATAATACACTAGAATAAGGTTGCCAGATTGCCCGGTTTTATACGGGTTTGCCCGGATTTTGATTAAAAAATTAGCGAACAGTTCGGTCCAGTGCGAGTACCTGGATTTCATTGTAAAAATCCTTGATTTTTCCCGGATTTATTCTCTTTATTTGGTAAACTGAACAAAAAAAAAAAAAAAAAACAAATTGTGTCGTAACATTTTCTACTTATGCGTTCAAAACGAAATTTTGTTGAGTAAGTTTTACAAAAATAATCAAAAAAAGGTTGTTTAAATTACGATTTGAAATCCGTCGAAAATTTGTGATGAAAAAATTATTTTTAAATTTTTTTTCTTTTTTTTATGGAGAAATTTTTGGGTTTTGACCAAATTTGCCCGGATATGGTCGTCAGTTTTAAAAACAAATGCCCGGATTTTGCAAGGTTTTTTTTATAAAATTACCGAGATTTGTCCGGTCCGACTACGTACTGTAAACATTCTGGCAACCTTATACTAGAAAGAGAATGAAATTGCATATTAATTTGAGAAAATGTTATTCCGACAGCACAAAGATTTGTGAATCTGAAATTAAGATGGTCTGATTAAATAACACATGATTCATCAAGATGACGATAGAAATCTACCAAATTTCAATGGGGTAGATTTTTATCTTCGATTTGTAGGTGAGATTCTAGTACCTATGAATGTAATAAAAAAATTTGGTGAAAGTACAGTGTTTAGTTGTTTGCTAGCCTGAAATATATAATTTGAAATACTGGTAGACATTTGAATGAAATGCAAAAATAAGGTATTATTTAAAAAAAAATAATATAATAATAAAAAAAAATACATAAAAATGAATCATTAAAGCGCATCTTGCATCAATGGACTTACTTGTTCATAAAGCTTAGCTTTGCTTAGCTTGATTGACTACTCACATCCACCATTAATCATTGAACTCGAAACTATGTTCATATGTTTTAGAAATTATACGAAAAATGCATCACATGGATATTATTGAACTTCAGTCCAAAACTTATATTTAAACTTTTATTTCTTTTTTGACTTTGTATTGAATAATTTCGAATTCCATGATATCAGGCGTGGCTCAGTAGAACGAATTCCACATCGCCAATGGTTGCTACTCCGTAATTGACCGAGGCCACCAATTTTGTACAAGGGTCAAAAGAATGGTTCTTGGGATTAGAAACTCATTCTCAATGTACAGAACTGATGCTCTCTCTTTGAACGTCAATGACGGCGCCGGCCACGTCCTAGTAGTCAATAGATAGTAAGGAAAAATAGAGAAAGGGATGAAAGTTATAAAATTGTGCTCTAGGACCGAGGTCACCTCTGCATCCTAGCAAAAAAAATCGTTTGGGGGTGTGGGTAAAAGGATAAGATCTGGAAACACTATTGACAAGTGCATGGATCTTTTTATTTGAACCTGTGTTTGTTTATTCCTACAGTTTTACAAAAAAAAAACCTAAGTGCGGTTATTACCAAAAATTCCTCAAATTTGCTGGGTTACGTGGTCGTTATCAAATTTTTAGCTTTGAAAAGAAAAAATCGAAAATATCATGCTATAGAAAAATCTCAAGACCTTTAACCGATGTTTTACTGAAAGGAAAGCCTGAGTTGCAATGTTCTGAAAAACTATATCCTTATTTTTCTCTTACTGCAATATATGCTCAAAAAATTCTAAACATACAGTTGTGCCAAAACTTTTAGAAGTGACTTTTCTGCTGACATAAATCCTTTAAGAACCTTCTCTCAGATTGTTCTTAATTATTTTTATTAAAAAATCCTCCTTAACATACATATAATCATAATATTTTCCACAAAAAATCATCAACGCAATTGTTAAAACCTTCTTCATTTCCACTAAAAGTAGGTAGCTGAAATTCAAAAGCAAGCGTAACTCAGCATACCGCTATTAAGACACACTTTTAAAACATGTTAGATGGAATATTTCCTTAAAATGGTTAAGAATTACTCAGCGGATGTTTGAAAATTAATCTAGTTGTGGGAAAAAACCAAGTTCTCCTTCAAAACTCAAAACAAATCCTTCGCAAATGAACTGAATAAATTCAACTACTAATTCATCTGATAGTATAAAAACCTATTCTCCTACATGTATTCGGGGCCTAGAGCTCATAGATATTCAAAACATTCAAACAAAATATTCCAACAAAAAATTACACAAAATTGATATATTTTAATTAAGTTCCAACATTTATCTATGTACTCATCAAAACATACAAAACGGGTTTACAAGTTTTGTCAGTAAATCTAACTAAGTAGCGTCCATCGCAGCGAAATATAAGTCAAACAAAAAAAAACATCAGAAATTGCAACTCCAGCTTAAAGCTTCAATAAAAGATTTCAAGTCATGTCGTAAAACAAATCCGAAAGATTCACAAGAACATTAATCGCAAGTAATTTTAGAATCGAATGTAAATACAACTTTTAGTGTGCTAAGCTGCTAAAATTGTTTGTAGGAACGACGTGAATGTACACAGAGAGCAAAAAAAAAATGCGGAGAAATGCTCTAATTTTAACCGCAATCAGAGAAAAAAAAATAATTAAAGATTGAAATTGTTGTAAGTCAGATGTTTAAATATATACCGTCAACTGGGGCAACATGCAACAATTCTCAACTTCAATGGCTTCTAAAATCTTAATGCTTACAGATAATCATACCTCTTGTACATCAAAAGTTTTAAGGTAGATGGGTCACCAAACTGGCGTAGTCAGAAAAATTATTGGTTTCACCAGTTATTTTTAAATTAACAAAAACAAGCGATTTTCACCCTACTAAGAAAAAGGGGTAAGTTGCAACAAACTCTGTAATTAATGAAAAATCAAATGAAAACGAATGAAAATTCATAGTTTTATATACATTTGTGATGTCATAAGGCATATAGCACCAATTGCAGTTAATTTTGGTTTTGTTCGAATGAAATTTTTAATTTTTTCTGACAAAAATGTTTTTAAGAAAAAAAGTGTTAATCTTCTGCATACATTTAGGGGTAAAAAATACTACAAAATATTCTATTAGCTCAAATCATGAAAATAAATCTAGGAATGGATGAAATTTTAATGTTAACTAACGCATAATGCAAAACAATAATATCCCAGCATATGGAAAAGCGATTTATGAGATTTAGTTCCGATTTGCATTTTGTTGCATTTTACCCCAGACGGGTAACTGAATTATAAAAATATTTATTTAAAAAATTTGAGTGATTGTTCGAAAAATATTTCCACATGATCAATGTTGGTATAGGATGAGGAAACCAGTATAAAGTTTGTAGGTGATATTATCAAGCCAATCCGTCATACTGGGTAAAGTTTTTTACGGCATCGAAAAATGTTAAAAATTGTACATTCATTGTTCGATTTTTCAAATTTTATATGAAAAACTAAAACTTAAAAAAACTATCTTAGGATTCAAGAAACTATGTCATCATCATTTTTTAATCATTAAAAGATAACTTTATCTCATTACATTAAATTAAAAATTGAATCTGTGTGGTGTTATATAAATGTTGCATTCAACCCCGCAGTTGCATGATGCCCCGTTTGACGGTAGTCAATCATAATGGCCAAGAAATGTACACTGTGTATCTGTTTGTACCATACCTATCTATTTCAATCCAAGAAAATTACTATAGTAAGCATCAGTTGAGCAATATTTATTTAAATTTGTTTAAAAGTTAAACTATACCGCAAGATTGTATTCGAAATGCAATAATTTCAATACCGTTGTATTAAATGGCAACATTAACAAATAAAAATAAAATATTTTAAATATAACAAAGCTCACGAATCTGTTGCTGCGAGCTAAAAAGATCTAGAAAAAAATACATACATATATCTAATAGAAGTACACTTAATTCGCGAGCTTTTGAAACAAACAAAAATGTTGAAAATTTGCATTAAAATGTATGACACAGTTTTGTCAGTGATTTTGGCAACTTCGGTTGTTCTGTTTCTACTTAACGAAACCTTCTAGAGCTTTCGGAACGTCGATAAGATTTTATCGTTTCAGTAAATTGGAAACGATCCTTAATTTTTTTTGCGATGTTGCATGCAAGCTTCAAAAATTGAATAAAACCTACTGAGTCACGCTGAGGAAATGTCAACATTTTTGGTCTCATTCCTGCAATAGAAGTTAGCAAGCATTTAGGAAACAATTTATATAAAACGTATACTTAGCTCGTATGGGGTCTTATTTCCATAGACATTCTCACAAATAGTACTCATCGGAGTGGTGATGAACGGTTTAAGGAACGGGGTACGAAGTTTTTGTAGGAAGTGACGACAGCGCACTCTGTTTGTCAATTTAGCTGGAACTTATAAACATCACCCCCCTGCGTTACTCTTTTCGCTTGCACGTCATCAACAGACCAAAAAACACAATTTTCATCGCGAAATTTTCGAATTGCTTTTCACTTTTTTAAACTTATTTCACACAACACTACCGCACTAAAACATCTATCATCGATTGGCAAAAAAATAAATAAATAAAACTTTCAATATCACGCACAAATCTTCATTTTTTACTTAAGCATAAAAACACGCGACAGCTCTCAAACAGTGCTCCCAGAACCCTCGATTTTCTTGAATCTTTGTGTATATGTTGGAAAACACTTGTTTAAATACTCAAGTTTGATAACATCTCTCTCCAAATACTGTTTTTCACTTAGATTTATGTTTTTGTCTAGAAATATGTTTTGAATTTATTATTTCCGGCTTTTTACGGTCTACGTTTTGAATAAAAAAAAAATTGTTTGAAATAATCAACGTTTCGACCATTTTTGTGGTTTTTCTCAAGTGATTTATCTGTCTGTTGTGGTCTGTTGAGAAAGACCACAAAAAATGGACGAAACGTCTGGAAAGTTGTTGGATTAAAATCGCAGAACGTAAAAAGCCGAAAATAATTAGTTCTCAACTGTTTTAACACTGATTTTAAGGCGTCCGTGTGAAGTTCAATGATCGAAATTTGGATGATTGAACTTTTAATATATATCATCTCGAAAACCACTCTACAGATTGCCAAAAAATTTTGCATATATAAACATTACATTACTAGGTTGTTTCTCTGAAAACTTCGTCAATTGTCATACACGGATTCAATCATCTACAAAAGAAAATTCTACACAGTTTTTAGATGAATTTTTACTCGTTTATTAACATGGCGTTAAAATATTCAATCTGCAGGGGAAATTAGGGGTGGAAGTGTGCCAAAAAAAATTTATATGTGTGCATTTATTCTTCACCACTAATTTGCCACAAAGCAGAACAAAATCGCATGATAAGAACCAGTGACCCGTGATTTTAAAAATTAATGTTTTCCAGTCGAAATTACGAACCATGGCCAGGTCGTTAAATGCACAGAAGTATCAATTACAAACTGCATAAAATAAGGAGTGTATCCGAAAAAAATGCAACACTTTGTTTTGTGAATAACTTTTGAATGCATAGAAGGAAATTTATAAAAATTTTCAGTCAAGCTACCTGGAAATGCAATTTGTACATGTATAAAGTTTGGGGACAATCTGTCACGTGATTTTTGAGATATCGGCCAATGCTGAAGTACATTGACAAAATTTTTTGAGCAGGATAGAGAAAAATCCAGGAAATTCCTAGTGGGAGACCCGAAAACAGCTGGAAATCAACTATTAGATCAAAATCTAGACAAAAGTGAACAATCGTTCCGGAAGTCCTAGAGGATTCAGTAATGAGCTAAAATTTGAATAAATGTGAAGATGTCTAGTTCACTAAAAATATGCCTGACTTTATTTCTACAAGGTAGAAAGGCTGCCAACCTGTAAAATTAACAAAATACGGTGGTCACATCGTGCACAAAATATTTGGACTGCTAGTGAGGAGATATTTCAAATAAATTCGTAATGGACAGCAAAACGAACTCTTTAGCGGTCGCCTGGCAGGTTTCTAGCCAAAAACTGTTCGTCCATAAGTCTCGCCTGTATTTTCCCGGAGATAAACAAGGAGAAATATTCGAAAAAATGGATATGTAGTACTTGAAGAGGCTAACCGTAAACTAGGAAGAAACTGCAAATCACTCAGTGTTTCATAACGATTGTCACGATGAATTGATAAATATACAAAGAAAAGTGCCTCCAGATGCGACTGTTTTCCATGCAAAGCACTTCAACAGGTCTCAAAAGTCTTATACTATGATTTAGTTGGATCTGAAATCGTGCCACTACGTAAAAACTAAGTGTGTGTAAGTGTGGGTCATAGTATGTGTTATAATGGCGCACGTGTTGTCCAAAAATAAAAGTCGAAAAATTTCTTCATTGGACGCTATCTCAAAAACCACTTGAAAAAACATCACAGAAATTTGCACATGTGAACATAACATTACCAACGTAATTTCATCAATTTCCATTTATGCATTCAAAAGTTATCCACAAAACAAAGTGTTGCATTTTTTTTTCGAATACACTCCTTAATACAAAATTTGGTAAAAAGTAATAATTGTAATTTTAAAGAAATTGAAAAAATTGCAAAAGTTTACTTAAACAAATTAAGAGTGCAATTTTTTTCACTTCGAAAAAAAATCAATAAAAGAGAAGAATCAGTAAATGCTGCAAATCTCAATAATTCGGATATTTTAGAAAAAAAATTAAACCAATAATATTTCTTTTACATGGAAAAATAACCTTCAAATTCTTAATTAAATTTTTTCTAGCTAATGGGATTTTTTTGAATTTATAAAAATAGCAACCTTTTCAAAACACCACATATTTTTCATATTATTTTCAAGTGAATAAATCATCCTTCAATCCAGATCATCTAGTAAATGTTTCAATAGTTCTATTTTTCGCAACACATTTTCTGGCTTCTCTGTACTGAAAATGTATTATAAAAATTTACGTTAACTTACTGTAGCTCATACAACATTGAATAAGAAAATCTTACTTAAAAAGCTCAAAGAATATTTCAAGGCTCCGGATCTTATTTTATCCCCTATTATCAATCAAAAGTTCAGCTGTGAAAAAACACTGAGTAATGTATTTTTTTTTATGTTAAATGATCGTTAATAATTGTGGCTTCGCTTAACTGTTTAGTTTAAGTTGTTTTTTTGATTCCCTTTAATGTTTAATTTAATTTTTGAACCATAAGTACAACAGAGGTTTAAAGTACATAAATATCATTAGGATTTTCCAAAATTGTCAAATTTTCCGAGGACTTCAAAATTTTTCAATATTCCTAAATATGTACGAGAAATTATATAATCCTAGAAGAAAGATCGGACTCAAACCCGTTATAATCAACTTCAATGCTTTAAGTAGTTCAGACTCAACGCTTACAATTTTACAATTTTACATTGTAAGCTTTTTTATTTCATTTTTGTCGAAATGTGCTATCAAAAGTTTTTCCATGTGATAAGTTTCGTTAAGGAATCTGTGTCTCAAATAGTTTATCCTATACTGTAACAAGAGTTAAAAATAGCAGTATCTTAATTGCAGAATGTGTTAGAAAGGACGGAACGTTCACAAGAATTTAGCAAGACAAGACAATTGAATGGATCGCTCCCTTCCGTAACAGGTGGGTTGAGCTACGAATGAACGTTCTTCATTGCACTTAACCCACATCAAACACGAATTCTGCGGCGCTATCGTTTCATCTGAGTTCCCTCGGCAGTAAGGGGGACGCGCATTATCGCATTTTAGAACTGTTTACTTTCAAGAGTTTATAAATGGGGTTTTCCTAGGAAATCAGCTTTCATTAGATTTGATATCTGTCTGAGGAAATTTATAGATTCGAAAATCGGAGAATAATTTTTTTAACAACGAAACCAGTACTAATTGATTTTCTTTCTCGTTTTCCAGACAAAGGCATCTGCGTACCTTCCTCCCAAAAAAAGGTAAGTACTCGGCTAATGGAACAGTTATGTTCCAAATTGTTTCAAAATCCCTTCTAAAACATTTATGCCTTATGTTTCGAAATTTGTCCGTTGAGAGATTTTGGCTGGTCCAGCCGTAAGAACAAATTGTTCCATAAATCGCAACGGACTTAAGCTAAATGTCAGCTGTTGTTGTTGTTGGTGAGGTGGCGTAACCTCGATTATTTATTAGGGTTCGCTCGTTTTCCATTCCTGCTTGGAAATGATGATAATTTTTTCGCGCTGAAGCTGAAGTGACTCATATTTTAAAGTACCTACGTCTCCCAATCAAGATGAAAGAACGCGATTGCCTTTTGAGAAGTGACTTGCCCCTTTTCTTCTCACCTCATTTTAGTGCTCCTGTTCCCGGTGGATTTTTTTTTGCCCGTAAGTCATCTCCCCAAGTGGGTCTGATTAAAAGCGGCAGATAAATTTCGCGACTTTAATCACTCCCGGGGCTCATTTCGATGGTTACACTCGCTGTCTGGCTCCGGATCTTGGACTTTAATTTATGATGGCTTCGTGGGGGAGTTGAAAGGTTTAATTTTCGGTGTGCTAAATCTCAAAGTCTTAAAGTGGTTTCGAATATTTTGTATGAGTGAAAATGTTTTCAAAGTTAATTTTGAGGGACTCGAATTTGAATATAACAAATTTTTCTCATTTTTTCATAATGAATTCATGAAACTGCCGAAATTAAATTGGTTTAAAGCTCACATTCATCAACTAAAATCGATTTCGTTCACCAACTAGCCGGCTTAATAAATCGCCGATTGATTGCTATTTTCATTGATCCAATTCCAAAGACAAAGCTTATAATTAGCGCGATCAAGCTGTACCGTTTCTCATCAGCGCGCCTCCAGTCGATGCGTGAGATTTGATCGGCGGTGTTGTCACATGAAACTTGAGGCGCTGGGCTGTACGCATCAAGCCTCGAATATATCGTCGTCGTCAGCTTTGCCAATTTCGAACCCACTTTTCGAAGTGTTATTTTTCGGGGTTTCTTTGACTTCTCGATTGATTCGAACTAACTTTCGCAAGCTCGATTTCCCGCGCTGCAAGGTGTGAATTTATTTCTTTTTGCGTTTGTCTCGATTTTGGTCATTTTCTCCAGCATCTAGAGATGTTCGACTAACGCTCGTGTGAGATTCCAATCAGCACATTTGTTCCAACCAACGGCATCAATCAAATTGGGGCCATCGATTTGATTGGGCGCTCTTATTCGACCAGCAAGTTTTAATTATAATGATTATTGGGGTATTGTCTAATGAAGTTCTTTTGGACGTTAAGACACATAAAAAGTCATGCTTATAAATGATCAAGAATAGACCAAATTACCATCTAGAACAAAATTCAGTTTTATTAGTTCCTTCTTTTCGTCCAATGAACTCAATCGAAAAATCCCTCGAATCAAGTCATTCGGGTCCCATTCCCATCAATCGAACAAAAAAAAACTGAAAGAAACAACTTCTTGGGCGGAAACATACAGATGTATTTAGAGCTAGCGCGGTGCCCTTCAATTTTGGGAACCGCATCCTCCGACGACGGCAACGACATCGGAATGACTTGCGGATAACTATATGCCTTTTCCTCGTTGTTGTTCATTCAAGAGCAACTTACCGTCATTAGAAGGTAAACCTGCGGAATTGAATCGTTGAGAGAGTGGTCGGTCATTAATGATGGTCTTCAGTTCAACCGAAACGAATTCCTGGAGCAACTTTCATGTTGCTACGTAGTAATGTTTGAGGCCTCAAGGGAAAACATTCGTTGATACGTTCCACTGTCAAGTTCGCCACAAATGTTTATCAAAGTTCAATCGAGGCCAATACGTTCTACTTAGTTATAAAGTTTCATTATTGGCAATGTTTATCTATGAAAAAGTTGCTTTCAAGAATCCAATTGGCTATTGGATTTCATCCAAGCTAGATCACATTGGATTTAAGGGCCTCATAATATAGGAAAAAATTTCGTGCCAAATTCAGAGGAAATCAAGTTTGAGCAAATCAAATATGTACCAATTTCAATTTGGATCAACTGAAAGCATACTATTTGTGGAAAAGTCTGTCAGTGTATGAAGCTTTTGGCATAATTCGTGCAGTAAAGAAGCAAGCATTTTCAAAGCATAAAGCGATTCGTATCTCTTTTTGTTGAAAGTAAAAGTTATTCTGATTTTGTTTTTGTAGAAAAATTTTGTAAATTTCTTGTAAAACTAAAACAAACTATTCTTGTTTATTACTCGAATTTTTAGAACACTATTAGTATTATAAGCAGCTCAGCAAATAACAAGTTGAAACAGATTTTTTTTAATTAATCCTCTGCAACCTGCATCTGCATCATTTAAATTTAAATTTAAAAAAAAAAAATCTGTATATAACATTCAAAATTCAAAACACGAATTGAAATTAAAAAAATTAAATTTAACTCCGGTAGTGTTTTGCATAAATATCTGGCTTAAAATTTTTTGTTAATTTCATGCTATACCTACTTATTTGTTTGATTTTTTATTCCCATTTTTTTTTAAATAAGGAAAAATATTCATCCACACAATTTTATACAGAATTGATATAATTAATTTTGATTTCAAATTTTGAATTCTATACATTTATTTCTGTAAGAATTGAAATTCAAATTTTTGGATCTTAATTCCGAGTGAGAATTCGAAACCATTGTACAGAGAAATATCATGTATTCAGATAGTTTTTTTCCAGTAGATTATTTGAAAAATTACTACAAATGGCTTTCCATGTAGGTTAAGCACAGTTTCTTGCTACATGCTGTATTTCCCGGTATCGGAAGGTAGATAGATATGGAGGAACTATTAGCAAGTTCTAAAATAAGTAAATTTGAATTTAATCAGGACTGAAATGTAAGTTCTCAAGGTCGTATTAGGGGGAGCCAATGAGAGGCAATTGCAACGAGCCCCCCGAGGACAAAAAATTTATACATCAAAAGTTCTAGAAATCAAGGAACAGAAATCAAAACTAGAAAATTGAAATAAAACTCTACTTAAAATATGGTAGCTAAGGGGGCCGTAAAAAATAACTCGAATAGTATCTCTCAAATTTACAAGCATTGCAGAAGCTTTCCCGCATTTTGCAGGCTGAGCAGATCAACAATATTTTGATCAAAATCTGTCAAAATCTTATTTTTCGACTTAAACCTCTTAATAAAATACCTCATACTTTCACTTTTTTTTTTTATCGAAACACGTCAGAAATGTTCAGATCATTTTTCAAACCCCCGAAAAAAAAAACCAATTTTGATAAAACTAGCGTGGAAAACTGTGTTTTTTATAATGTGAATAAATCTAGACCGTGGTTTGCATTTCTTATTCACTTTACATTGCTAGCCTAGGCATGTCCGGAAAAATCCAAAAAATCTGGAATGCTTCCCCTTAAATGAGTAACAAATTGTTTCGATTAATTATACAATGAAAAATATAAATAAGGAGATACAGAATCAAACAGCAATTACAGTAATAACCAGATTTTGGAAGAAGATTTGAGGTGTCTCAGATGGAACAATTTTATTTATCCAGAATTAGCTTCGCTAATTTTTGCACCATTCAAAGGCCGGGACTTTCCCCTTTCATTTGAGCCAAAAATTTAAATAATCCATCGGGGAACCTAGAACAATTTATTTTTATTTTTGTTTAAAAATTTCCTAGCCTTTTTAATGGTTTTTTCAAAGACAAAATCATACTACTTACTGTTAATACGCTTGTCTTACCTTTAGCGTTAGTCCAACTCCATATGTTAATAACATGATTTAATAGGGAATTTCTCTGACTAAAAGGCATCAAAGTGATACAAATAGAGAGAAAAACAGTTGAAGGATCGAAAGCCAAACTGTAGAAGAAATCGCATGTTGTTCACGATTTTTTTTTCAAATTTTGGATCTAAATTATTTGGATTTTTAGATACTGTGCAATGTAGATTGCATAGAAGTTTGTTGCATGCCAGCTTTTGTCCATTTTTTTCAAAATTTATTGAAAACTTTTGTTAATTTTTTATTACTTTCCACCTTCATCTCCTCACCACCAGGATGTTTCAAGTGACAAAAGAGAGATTTCAAATTTGTTCCGCCCATTTAAAAAATGACCCCTGCTTTACTTCAAAATGTTGTTACTCATCTCACACTTTTAGCAATGTAACATTTATATGGCAATAAATGTAGAAACATTATTTAAGGCATTTCAAGCAACTGCTTTAAATTCTGCTAATGACACAGTGTTACATTTTGTGTTCTTAAAAGTAAGAAAAAACATTTCAGGGGAAAGTAAAAAATGTAAGAAATGAGAAGTTTCATTAGATTTTTATAAATTAAATTATAATCACTCTATTTGTGACATTCTCTCATTCTCTTCACATTTGTGACTTTTCTCTTAATTTATATCACTTTGATGTCTTCTACAAAGTTGTAGTCAGAGAAATTTCTTATTAAATCATATTATTGGCATATGGAGTTGAGCTAACGTTAAAGGTAAGACAAGCGTTTTAACATCGGATAGTATGGTTTTGTCTTTGAAAAAACTATTAAAAAGGATAAAAAATCTTCAAAAAAGTGTTCTAGACCCCCGATGGATTATTTAAAATTTGGGCTCAAAGGAAAGCCGAAAGTCCCAATCTTCAAAACATCTCCCATTTCAATCGCCTTATAGAATACAATACAATCGCCTTATAGAATTACCAGGTTTGTAGCTACCACTTAAACTATCATTTTTTTTGTGAGGAGTTTGATAAATATGCAATTCATGAATAGGTTCACGTTAACTTAATCAAACAATAATAATAATGAAGATTTTAGAATTTTATCTGGGTTAAATTTATTAGAACTTTTCACTTTTTTATCTTACACTGTTTTCACGTAATGGACAATTTTTATTTGAAGATACCAGGCTTTTTGTTGATGAATTCACAGTACCTAAACTGATTAATTCTTTGTATTTGCATGATATTAAACCGTTTTTGTTTAACTTAATCGTCTACTGCATTTTAAAAGGAGTTGCAAACAAAATCGGTGGAAATAACTTTGTTTATCGGTAGCTAAGAAATTTATTCCAGATAAGATTTTTTTTGCACTAAATGAGTGAAAATCTTAAATAAAAATTAATTATAAAATATGTTATGTCTTTTTTGAATTTTGGTGTATAAATATTTCTACACAGCATTTCGAGTTCAATGATTTAAGGTGAATATGAGCAGTAAACGAAGGTTAGCTAAGCTAGGCTAGAGAAAGAATTTTTTTATGCAATGTTTTCAACTATTCAAATAATGTGAATGAAAGTCACATTTTTTGGATTTTTTTTTGGGTTTAGTAATTGCTCAAGGCAATAAAAAAGTTTGAAATGTTTGGCAATACTACTACTTGAAACATTAAAAAAATATATATAGATAAGGTTTCGTATGCAGCAGAGTGCTAAAATCTTCTGTTGAATATTCCCCGAGATCTCAAGTTGCTCGATAAAAGGATCGTCAGATTTCCCGATTCCCAGGATGATTTAAATTTTTTAGAAGTTTTGTTAAAACAGAAATAGAAGAAAATTGGTTGCAGATATTATGCAATTTATTGAAAATAGATTTTTGTGTACTGTTTTTAAAAAGTGTGTTGAAAATAAGTGAAACATTTTAATCAAAAAAAGCTAATAGGAAATTTTGAAAAAAAAAAACAGGTCATACATTTTATAGCAACCTAAAAAAAATTGAATCAATTCTTTGAAACTTTATTATTATATTCGAACTTTTGAATGATTATTTTGACATTGTCTCATTTCTAACCACTTGAAACTTTAACCAAGAGGATACTTCTGTTTTTTTTCGTTCCTTATATTTTATATGTTTTTTTTTTTATTTGAAAATATTTGGCGGACAATTGCTGTTCTATGGTAAATTTATAGGATTCAAAATAAGCATAAAATTGTATTTTTTTTTGGTTTCGATTATAGTCGTTTTACCATCTTTATGGCATTCGCGACTTTATATCAACGTTGCAGTTTGCAGACAGTTATTGAAAAACTTATCCGGTACAACTGTGTTCGATGTTTACTCGTGGGCTCGAACTGTCTCACAAGCCCTAAAATTGTATTTTGTTTTAGAAATTCTATTGAAAGCTTATTTATTTTCTAGTCATTGTAAATATTATATTAGTTACGCATATAGTTTATAAGTTTATATGTAATATGCCTTAATAAAACGATTTGTAAATTTGAAAAAGAAATTGCAACTAATTAGCGGTTTTTGAATGAATCCTGGAATCCTGAAATATCCTGTAAGATCCCGATACTTTTCATGTTTTTGAAAAAAAGAATAATCTAAATTTTTTGGAGCCACAGCATATGGTAATCTGAAAATATAACATTAAAAAAATGCTGAATCAAAGCAATCGAAAGATTCCTTTTCATTCAACCACGGTAAATGAAAAGTTCATATACCAGTATTACCGTGGTTGAATTAAAAGGAATCTTTCGATTGCTTTGATTCAGTTGAATCATTCAACCAAGTAGGCTCATACCACAACAGAATTAAAAAATGCAATTAAAAAAAGGATGCCTAACCATGTGATTCAAATTTCACAACGTTTTCTCTGGTTAACATTTAAAGTGAAGAAAGCGAGGGTATAGAAAATATTATTGGGTGATATCATGTGTGCTTCTCACTTGCACTAATAGAAATTAACCACCAAAACGGTTCAGCAATTCCATCGTCTGATAAATTGTAGAACATTTACATGATCTTACTATCGCAAGAGAAATATACGATGCCAACGAAGAGAAATATACGATGTCAATTTGGGCAATTTTTATATTGTCAATATTCATGGTGATCATTCATGTCAGTTTTTTTCTTTGTCAATTTCGCCAATTTTTTCAATTTGTCAATTTCAATGAATAAACTTATCAAAATTGCAAAGATGACAAAAATGACAAAAAAAAATAAATAAAAAAAAAGACAAAATGGGCAAATCTTATAAAATTGACTAACATTGAACAGAATTCAAAAAAAAGGTTAAAATGTCATATTTTAATGATCGAAATGTCGAGAAAGGCAAAAAACGATAAATATGACAAAAATGACAAAATTCGACAAAACTGACATTAATTTTAAAACTCGCAAATTTAAGAAATTTGAATACGACTATTAAAGTAGAATAAATGATTAACCTGACTAAATTAATAAGATTGAAAAAAAAAATCAAATTCACAACATTGAAAAAAATTAAAAATTGACCAAATTGAATAAAAACACCAATTTTACAAAATTGAAAAGAAGCACATTTTTTTAATTTGTCCATTTTTCAGTTTTGTTAATTAGGTCAATTTTTTCAATTTTGTCAATTTCAGTTTTGTAATTTTTTTTTTATTTTGTCAATTTTGTCGAAAATATCAATTTTTCCAGTTCTGTAAATTTGGTCCCATTTTTCAATATTGCCAATTTGTTAATTTTTTCAAATTGGTCAAGGTTTTTTAAAATTTTTCAATTTTGTTATTTCGACAATTTTGTAATTTTTTGCCTTTTTACCATTTTTGTAATTTTTTCTTCATTATTATCAGTTTTGTCTTTTCTTTCTATTTTTTTTTTCATTTTCGTCAATCTGGCCAGTTTAGTTAATTTTGTCCTGTTTTGTCCTTATAGTATCTTTTGCAAATTATGTCAATTATTTTCAACAGTGTTGTTAATTTTGTTGCTTTTTAATTCTATTGTAACTTTGGTCATCTATGACATTTTTGTAATTTTTGTAAATTTCATTGTTTTTGTTATTTTTGAAATTTTTGTCATGATTGTTATTTTGGTAATTTTTGTTTTTTTTTAACTTTTGAAATTTTGTAATTTTGTAATTTTTTAATGTGGTAAATACTGCCAGTTTTTTCTAAATGTCAATTTAGTTGTTTAGTCATTTTTATTATGTTGTCAATTCTGTCAATATCGTCAAATTGTCAATTTTGTCAATATTGTCAATGGCGTCGATTTAGTTTTCGTCATTTTTTGTAAATAATAACATTTATGCCAATCTAGTCATGAAGCGTGTTAGTAAAAATTTGCTTTAGATATTTTACATAAAAAAACGAACACAAACACATACAGGATCTTAAGGATACTTGATGTTTCCTCGGAGAGTTTCTTTTTTCTTAACTCTAAGCGTACAACATTCGAGGATATGAAAGCTAGCATTTTACAAATGCTAAAACCAGCAACCCACAGAAAGCGTACTATGTATGCCGTGGCCGGGAATCGATCTCATGTCCGCTGGCTTACAAAACTTGAAGGCTATCCTCTACGCCACGAGCTGCGGCATTTTTTTTGGGTTTTTTAACTGTTCATTGAATTTTATAGTAAGGTTGGCAGATTGCCCGGTTTTATCCGGGTTTGCCCTTACGGATATTTAATATAAAATTTGGGAAAAGACCTGTCTGGTCCAGTTTCCCGGATTTATTTCATTGAAAAAGCCCGGATTTTGCCAGGGTTGATTCTTGTTCTCATTCTCAAATCAAATAAAAAAAAAGCAAATTGTGTTGTAAAAATTTTTTATTTATGCGTCCAAAACGATTTTTTTAACAAATTTCATAAAAATAATCATGCAAGGTTGAAATCTGATGATAATTTTTTATGAAAGAAATATATCTCAAGTTTATTATCTTGATTTTTTATGAGTAATTCCTAAGTTTTGACCAAGTTTGCCCGGATATTGCTCAGATTTTGGTCGACAATTTTGAATTCAAGCTCGGCCGGTTTATGCCAGGTGCTGAAAAAAATTTGGTAACCTTATTTTAGAGGCATTAAAATAGTTTGAAATTTTTTACAATGCTACTACTTGAAAATTTTCAAATATCGTCTGAATAAGGTTTCGTATGCAGCAGAGTACTTCAATCTTCTATTCAATGCTTTCCGGGATCTCGAGTTTCTCGGTAAAATGATCGTCAGATTTCCTGATTCCCAGGAAGATAAAAATGATCGGGAAATGGACACTCTACGTAGAATCTCTTAGTTTTCACCCCGGTCCATGATTATGTCAATGAACCATCTTCGAATCAGTTGATCAACCAGAGGAAGTTTGGAAAAAAACGTGTTTTTAGAAGTTTTGTTAAAATAGAAGACAAAAAATATTGAAAATCGGTTGCAGGTATTAAGCAATTTATTAAAAAAAGATTTGTGTGTGCTGTTTATAAAAAGTTTATTGAAAAAAGTGAAACATTTAGATCTTAAAATGCGAGTGGGAAACTTAAAAAAAAAACAGGTCATACATTTTATAGCAACATATTAAAAACGAACTGATGACTTTATTATTTTTTTATTCAAACTTTTTTATGATTATTTTGACATTTTCTTATTTCTTATCACTTGAAAGTTTTACCAAGAGAATACTTCTGTTTTTTTTTCGTTCCTTATATTTTAAATTTTTTTTATTTTCAAATATTTGACAGGCAATTGCTGTTTTATGGTAAATTTATAGGATTCAAAATTAAGCATAAAATCTTATTTTGTTTTAGAAATTTTATTGAAAGATTATTTATTTTCCAGTCATTGTAAATATTATATAAGTTAGGTAAAAACCTCCAGGCGCATATAAATTTTTCAAGTAAAACCATTTGTCATTAAAAAAATAAATATTTTATAAAACCTCATTTAATTTGAAATATTCACAAACTTCCAGGGTGAGAAATCTTAAAAAACGTGCAGCTAAAACCTGCCAAAGCTGCCTTGAACCAGAAACGTGCGAATTGTTTCGCTTCCATTCATCTCTCGCATCTTTCAATGGGTTCTTTTTTTCTGGTGCTTTCTTGCTTGCTTGCTTGCTTGCTTCCCGGTCGGTGTAGTCACGAACAATAATGAATGACAGCTAATCGCAGCTGGTGCAAGTCGAGTGAGAGAGCAGGGAGACGAAATACGACCGAGAGGAAGCAATCGATCGATTGATCGAATCCGCACCATCATCATCGCGCTGACTGAACGGATTGATGTCTGCTGGCCTGGGATGGATTTGTAGGTATTTCCCTTCCGCCGTTGCTGTCAATTGTAAAATTTTCACCGCCTCTTGGCCGCCCCGTTGCTCCTCTTGTAAAATAAGTATAAGACAATGTCTTTCCTTTCTCCGGTGAACTCTTTTGCCCGTTTCCGTTTCGCGGTGATTGAAAGCTCAGGTGGAAGTTGGCGGTCGTGTTTTTTTTCCAAGTTTTTTCTCCATCTGAGTCGCTCAGTTTCAATCACATTTGCCGATCTCATGATTGTTGTGAATTAGATCAAGCACAGCACTGGCTCTGGATCGGTGGTTCGTCGTTTATCGAAGCAGTGGATCGATCGGGAGCCTGACAACTTAATGAGATCACATTTCCGACTACGAACCGACTTCGTTGCCAGGATTGAATCAATTATGACACTAAGTAAGTTTGTTCGGGCTACCGATAGTTGTTCAACTTGTAAATTCATTGATTTCTGTGTTTAGCGTACATAGATATCTGAGTTTTTCAACTGTCCGCATGTTAAAAGTTATCATGATTAAATTCGTTTTTAATCCATAAAAAAAATGCAGGCTCAATAATTCAAGACATGATCCTTCCAGAGAAATAGCATCGTCTTTCGATCTTGACGATTTGGTTTAGAATTAACACAGTCAATCATCATGATCATCACGACTTCTGATTAGGGGCCGTACAAATATTACGTAACGCAATTTTCGATAATTTTTTACCCACTCGTCCCCCATTCGAAACACATTCGTCTTTGAATTTCTAAGGAGAATCCACAAAGCGTAACAATCTGCTTTACCCCCTCGCCCCCTAAAAGCGTTACATAATATTTGAATGATCCCTTATGTGACTTTGAGCCTTTTCAAATAAACGAATTGTTAAAAAAAATCTGTTTATGTGTACAAACTTGATCATATTTTTAGAAGAAATATCTTGTTGAGGCCAAAAAAAAAGTTTTGCGTGACAAAATATAAGCCCTTAGGCTTAATTTCTTTGATGACGTGCCAAAATTTCCGTACTATTTATCTGGTGAACTCTCAACACTGAAGTTTGTATACATTTGTTTTTTTTCGAACAGGATTTGATGTGGTTTGAACAAAACTCTTGGATCACTCAAGTTTGTGTGAATTCTTTTTACTCGATCGGGAGTTGAAGTGGTTTGGAAAAATTCTTGGAACACTCAAGTTTGTATAAATTTATTTTTCTCGAACAGGAGTTGAAGCAAGTTGGAAAAAAAATTTCAAAGAGCTTATATAATACAAGCTTAGACAAAAAAGTTAATTAGGATGGAAATTCAGTCATGAATATCCATCCTGAATAGCGAAGATATTTATACCGGTGAAAATGAGTTTTAGTTCTTAATTGAGTAATTACCTGTTAAAATGGCTTATCCTTGAGCTGGAAATACCATTCTTCAATTCTTAACACTAAAACAACCGTTCCAGTCTTTAAACTGATAAGACTTTTTCTATGTAGTTTATCTTGTTCAAACAACAATTGAATAATTCACAAAAAAAAAACCAAAATTAAAAAAAAGGATACAGTAGTTTTTCGATTTTATCGCGCTAAACAAATTTTACCGTGAAAATGCCGAAATGTATTTCTGGTGTCTTAAGTATTGTGTATGATGTGCTTTGTAGTGAATATGCTTTGTATGTAAAATATAAATTTTACAATGTTAAGCCCATTTGAAGTGTATCAGTGAGTAAGTCTATTTAATCTTTTTTTGCTGGAAAAGTTCCTGACCCGTTATGCTTGTTTACACCTTCCAAAAATAAATAAATTGTATAAAATAATTCAAATTTAGATTTTTTTTGGCATGTATTCAAATCAAATTAAGATATTGCACTTCATAAACAACAAACAACTACATATTTATAAAATGAGCTTTTTTGCAGCTAGAGTCTGTAAAAAGGATCTCCAAATTAATTGTTCAAGATCTGAAATTTTAACACTGTATTAAAGCTTCACGAGTTCTTCAATTATGTCAAAATGTATGTTTTACCACTATAAATTGCCCACACTCCCCCTTTTCCAAAGTGGGAAGGGTTCATGAAGTACAAATATTCGTACGCAAACAACCTCCCTCATAACATAAAGTCTCTTTTGCTGATTACTTCTCGATTGATGCAAAAAAAATTATATTGGATTTGGAGCCCCCCATCCAGTGCTCAAAACTGTTGACATGCTTGGATGAAAGTGAAATAATTGACCATTCAATATCTACATTTCACTATTCCATCATTGCTCCCGATCAGTAAAATTAGCAATCTGTGACTGACTGTGGAAAAAAATTACTTCAATTTCATACCCGTGAATTCATTCATCTAAATCCGGAGATCATGATAGAGTTGTAAACAAATAATTTTCAGGAATTTTAGCGCCTGGACGTTATTTATCCCCTACAAACAATGCATTGCGGGGGTTCTCATTATTTTTTTTCAGGTTTAAGTTTATGAGGAAACTATTAAGTACCTATTAAGAAAATCGTTTTCAGAGGCATTTTATCCTACGGACACACTTAATGATACAGGGAAATGGTAATCAAGTTAAGTTGATTTCGCGAGTTCATCCGATCATGAGTGTGGAGTGAATGACCAAAGCTAAGCATGTTTCATTATGAAAATCGTCTAGGCAAATATGATTTATTTCATCGTCTTTCGAAGCACTTGGGGAAGACATTTATTTTTTCTCATTCATGCCCTACTGCGGTCAACGAATATGATTTCTTCGAGCTCTGCCCCCATCCCCCTTCATTCCCGATTAGAGGGATGGAGGGGTCTCAAATATTTTAAAATCATTTCTCGTACCACATGCTTTTCCATGCAAAAATTGGTTCCAGGAGGAGGTGTTACCAAACATTTATATCTTCTTCGTACTCAAAAACCCTTCCATGTCAAATTTGGTTTAATTTATTTTTTCAAACTTATTATTCAAATAGTTATTCAAGTTATGCATTATAAACATTGTAAACGAGCCCCACTTTTCTCTTCCTATCATTCATCCTGATGGATGAAGCTAGGGGTTTCAAATAATCATAAAAATATTATTCGTTTTTAAACACCCTCTTATGCCAATTTTGGTTCTATTTAGTTGCGTAGTTTTCTAACTATGAAAAAAATAGTCAAGGAGCGCCGCCTCCTTCTTCCAGAAGGAAGATAGAATACCAAAGGTTCATGGAAACATAAATCGCACTACAGAACCCTCCCATGCCAAATTTGTTTCCATTTGCTCTCTAGCTCATCTAAGTTCTCTAGCCATAAAAAAATAATACGGAAGCCCCCTCATTTGTAGGAAGGAAGGAGCCTCATAAAAACATTTCTCGTACCCAAATACCCTTTCATCTTAAATTTTGTTTCATTTGCTAGATAAGTTTTCCAGTTGTGCAAAAATTTGTAAGGGGGCTCTCCTCCAATCTATCACCCCACTGAAAAAGGGGAAGTGTGCCAAACATACATTGAAACATTTCTCGTCCGCTAATACTATTCCATGCCAAATTTGGTTCCATTTGCTTGATAAGTTCTTGATTTATGTGAAAATTGCAAGGAAGTCCCTTCCCCCTTCCAATCCCCTAACTGGAAGAAGTAAGGGGCCTTAAATAACTATTGAAGTATTTCAAATACACTTCCATGCCTAACTTGGTACCATTTGTAAGGTCGGTTCTCGAATTATGCAAACATTTGCTTTTATTGGGGAGGCCCCTCCCCTGTGAGGAGGAGAGGTCTCGAATCATAATAATAACTTTCCCTGGCCTCCAATACCCCATCCTGCCAAGTTTCAAGCAAATCGGTTGAGTAGTTTTCGAGTCTATAGGGAGCAGACAGACAGAAATCTATCTTTATATATAAAGATTGACCAGTCGTTATTGTTACTCCGAAGAAAATATTCAATGCAAACGGCATCGATTTCTTTTTTATTCGTCGTTAATTTTCAACTGGTGCAAATTTAATGTTTTAAGATTCTTATCGTCATATCTTTGATTAAATGAAAAGATTCCATTAAAAAATGTGCGTAGATTTGAGCAGCTTTAAATTGTAAAAACGCCTCACATAATCTTTTGTGGGTGATCCTGTCTTTTATGTATTCTTCCGGAATAAAACATTCACTTCACAGTCACTTTTGTATATTCAAGCTTAAACAGAAAAAAATCTTCTTCAGAAAAATATTCATTCAGATAACACAAATTTTCTTTCAAGATCGCTTACTTTCACCCACATCTTTCAATGATTCGCATAACTAATACTAGACATTCTTCAAAGCTCATTCTTTAGAGCGGCTAACCGAGTACAAATAAATATGTGGAATTATGTGGAATTAACTTTGAGTTCAACAAATTTATATTATTTTTTTATATAAAGGGTGATACTATCAAAATTTGGTCAAGGGAAAACGCGTGTTAATCGGTGAAATCGTTTATTTAAAAAATCGAATTAAGTTTCTTTTTCAAGTTTAATTAGTATAAAATTCAGGAAAAATATTCAGTTAGGCTTCCGCTTTTCCAAATCCGAATTGCCGGGCCTTACGCTTAACCCCTGCCATCAGATTTTGTACAGCCATCTTGTCCACCTTGTTCGCCGCAGAAAGCTAGTTTGCCTTGTATTGCTGCTCGTCCTTAGCAGTTTTTTTGGTCTTCTTTAGGTTCTGCTTGACAATAGCCCAGTATTTGTCAATTGGGCGGAGCTCTGGCGTGTTGGGAGGGTTCTTGTCCTTGGGAACCACCTGCACGTTTTCGGCGGCGTACCACTCCATGGCCTTTTTACCGTAATGGCAAGATACCAAATCCGGCCAAAACAGTACGGAACAACCGTGTTTCTTCAGGAAAGGCAACAGACGTTGTTTCAAACACTCTTTCACGTAAATTTCTTGGTTGACAGTCCCGCAAGCAATGAAAATGCTGCTTTTCAAGCCACAGGTACAGATGGCTTGTCAAACCAGATATTTCTTCGCGAACTTTGACAGTTTCATGTGCTTGAAAATATCTGCCACCTTTCCCCTTCTCTTTGCCGTATAAAACTCCTGTCCCGGAAGCTGCTTGTAGTCGGCTTTGACGTAGGTTTCGTCGTCCATTACCACGCAGTCAAACTTCGTCAGCTTCGACGCGTACAGCCTCCGGGATCGCGCTTTGGCCGTCGTTGGTTGTTTATCATCGCGATTTGGAGTCACTACCTTCTTGTAAGTCGATAATCCGGCTCGTTTTTTGGCTCGATGCACGGTTGAGGACGATACACCCAGCTTATTTGCGGCATCTCGGAGAGAGAGGTTAGGGTTTCGCTTGAAACTACCGGCAACTCTCTTTGTCGTCTCAGCGGCTTCCGGTTTACGATTTCCCCCCATCCAGACTTCCTGGCTGTCGACAAACGTTCCCCAAACACTTTAATTACATTTGTAACGGTTGATTTGGCAACTTTTAGCGATTTTGCCAGCATTTCGTGCGAGTAGCTCGGATTTTCGCGATGCGCGAGCAAAATTTTGATACGCTGCTTTTCTTCCTTTGACGGCATTTTGACAACTGAAGAGTGAATTCCAAAATCAAAATAGGAGCAACATTCTACACACACACCTTCAAAATGAGGGGTGTTTAGGTTTTGAAATGCAAAATTGAAAGAAATACGTCAAGTTGATATTAACCAAATTTTGACCGTATTACCTTTTATCTGTTTCATAGAAACCAGTTTTGATACAGATCTACCAGTTCTACCAGGAGAACGTAAGCAAAAATGGCGGTGAATCCGTGCACCCGTGGTAAAACTATTCCCACGAAGCTTCCATTCACGTCACTTGCAATTAGTCGAAAACTTGAACACAAAGAGTGCGAGAAAAAGTTTCCTGCCGCGGAATCGAGGTTGAACTTTGAAGCGATAGTCGATATTAATTGAACAATTTACGAAAATACGTGGTACGTATTTTGGCAGTTTGTTAAAATACTCAATCTATAGTGTGCAACAAATAACTTACTTTACGAGATTGAGGTGAATTCCTGCTCCCATGGTCAAACCTGAACTACATACAATGCCAAAAGACATGCCTCAATTCAATAGATTTTAGCTACATTGTCAGAAAAGACATCAAGTTACGGTAAAATACAAAGTTGTTCAGACGAAAATTTCCTTTAGAAAATTCATAAATTGGCATAAAATTAAATACATGGATCGGTTTCAGAGCTTTAAGAAAAATCATGTTCGTTATTCAGAATAAAATATTAAATTTTTCCACACAATTTTTTTATGCCTGAGAGAGAGAGACTTTCAGTCTTTGGCTAGTTCGCCTTCTAAAATCTAAAACTTAAATTTACTCATGTAAACATAACTTTTAAATTCTGTAAAAAATCATGGATGAATTAAAGCAAAAAAATTTAAATATTTTTTTTTTCTAAAAGTTCGAAAATGACCCCAAATCGACTCAGTTTCTTTTTTTTTCCTTTATTTCAGTTATTAACAAATACTTTTCATATGCTTACATCGCAGTTTCTATGTAAATAATAAAATTAAAATATGCAAAAAATACTAGACAAAATCATAGCTTTGAATTTTTTTTTCAATGTTTTGAAAAAAATGCAAACATAATCCATGATATGAGATCCAGATTGCAATCAGGAATTCATTCCAAAGTGTCATTCCAAGCAAACTTTGACACCTAAACGACCTCCATTTAACGGCACGTCGCGTCGTAACCATTTTGGTAAGCAATCAGCGGCCGATCACCGAGACAGTTTTGATTGGATCTTGTATTTATTTCCAGGTTTTTTTAACGTCGTTTTTTTTTATCTCCGAGGTCCGTCTCATGAAGTGTGCCATTAACAACATCACCTGAATATGGCCTAAAAGGGGGAAAATGGAGGCACCTTTCTTGACGCAATATTTTAAACCCTTTATGGTGCAAATTTTTTTTTGGGTCCCTTTGGGTAATTTTGGCTGCGAACCATGTCTTGATCCGGGCAAAACATTATCTCCTACCTTGCCAATTTGGTTCTCGGTCGATGTTTTGGTTGGCTCGAATGAGTACCGTAAATTCGGTTGTCTCCTTTTGGAGGTGAACGTTTTATTTACGGGCAGTCGAATAAATGCTACCTTTCACCTTTTTTGGGGGATTTTTTCGGGAATGATAAATAAGAAAACTAATGAATTGCAATATTGACATCGAAAGTTGCTGTCTTTTTTAGATCGTTTTGAAACGAAATCTTTAAGCTTGGGAATAGTTTTATAGAGTTTGACTAACATAATTGAACTATTAGAGGCACCTTCAAATGCCAAGTGGTCTGCGGCATTAAGCTGTTAAACTTACTTCTCTCTTGAGGTATTTGACGTTTCAATCGGCTCAAGCGAAACCTCTGTAGAGAATGAACGCATCACCGATTTCAATCGTTCCCTTCTAAATATCTCGGTAAGATCTTTAGACACCAGCGCAGAACCCAGAAGATGCGCGAAAGGTGTGCGCATCTCGCACCCAATAACTTAGCAAGAAGATGAATCAGCATCAAGGGCTCGCTTTTAGCATAGCTTAGCCTACCCTTGAGCTGCTCCAAATGGTTCTTCTTCAGAAAGAAGGGTGCTTTCCATTTTGCATCTTCTCTAATGATATATCGATCGATCGTGCTCAGTGGACCACATCCATTCACGTTCATCGCGATTCTGTCTGTCTTGACTCTAACGCACGGTCATGGTCCAGTTGCTTCTGGCCCCAAGAAAGACACAGCGTCGTCGTTCGATGACGCTCTAACTAAAACCTAAGTAGTAAACGGATTTCTAAAATCCCTTCTAGCTAGCAAGCTAGCTAGCTCAAAACGAGCAAGTTAACTGCAATGATGGTTGTTAAATGGAGGTCGTTAGGAGTTTTGCTAGGAAAGTTACTGGACAAAAATTTGCGATTTATAACCTTCGAGATTGGATGAAATGTAAGTAATTTTTCGTAGCCCTTGGCCAAATACTTTATGGCCTAGTCGGGTCCAGATCGATTGGCTAGTAAGCTTTCCGTATGCACTGACTTGTAGTAGTTTTAAGTCGATGGAAATTGGCGATTGGTGCCGATATCTTGCTATTGACTTGTTGTTTGTAAATATCTGAGTTCCCTTTTCAGTTAAGTTGTATTTTATCTGGATTATCATGGTAAAGATAACTTAAATTTACACATAACACCTTATAAAATGACACAAATGACAAATATGACAAAAATGACAAAAATGACAAAAATGACAAAAATGACAAAAATGACAAAAATGACAAAAATGACAAAAATGACAAAAATGACAAAAATGACAAAAATGACAAAAATGACAAAAATGACAAAAATGACAAAAATGACAAAAATGACAAAAATGACAAAAATGACAAAAATGACAAAAATGACAAAAATGACAAAAATGACAAAAATGACAAAAATGACAAAAATGACAAAAATGACAAAAATGACAAAAATGACAAAAATGACAAAAATGACAAAAATGACAAAAATGACAAAAATGACAAAAATGACAAAAATGACAAAAATGACAAAAATGACAAAAATGACAAAAATGACAAAAATGACAAAAATGACAAAAATGACAAAAATGACAAAAATGACAAAAATGACAAAAATGACAAAAATGACAAAAATGACAAAAATGACAAAAATGACAAAAATGACAAAAATGACAAAAATGACAAAAATGACAAAAATGACAAAAATGACAAAAATGACAAAAATGACAAAAATGACAAAAATGACAAAAATGACAAAAATGACAAAAATGACAAAAATGACAAAAATGACAAAAATGACAAAAATGACAAAAATGACAAAAATGACAAAAATGACAAAAATGACAAAAATGACAAAAATGACAAAAATGACAAAAATGACAAAAATGACAAAAATGACAAAAATGACAAAAATGACAAAAATGACAAAAATGACAAAAATGACAAAAATGACAAAAATGACAAAAATGACAAAAATGACAAAAATGACAAAAATGACAAAAATGACAAAAATGACAAAAATGACAAAAATGACAAAAATGACAAAAATGACAAAAATGACAAAAATGACAAAAATGACAAAAATGACAAAAATGACAAAAATGACAAAAATGACAAAAATGACAAAAATGACAAAAATGACAAAAATGACAAAAATGACAAAAATGACAAAAATGACAAAAATGACAAAAATGACAAAAATGACAAAAATGACAAAAATGACAAAAATGACAAAAATGACAAAAATGACAAAAATGACAAAAATGACAAAAATGACAAAAATGACAAAAATGACAAAAATGACAAAAATGACAAAAATGACAAAAATGACAAAAATGACAAAAATGACAAAAATGACAAAAATGACAAAAATGACAAAAATGACAAAAATGACAAAAATGACAAAAATGACAAAAATGACAAAAATGACAAAAATGACAAAAATGACAAAAATGACAAAAATGACAAAAGTGACAAAAATTACTAAAATTACTAAAATTGCTAAAATGACAAAAATGACAAAAACGACAAAAATGACAAAAATGACAAAAATGACAAAAATGACAAAAATGACAAAAAAAAAATGACAAAAATTACAAAAATTCAAAAAATACAAAAAATACAGAAATTAAAAAAATTACAAAAATTACAAAAGTTAAAAAAATGACAAAAATGACAAAAATTACAAATATTACAAGAGTTACAAAAATGACAAAAATGACAAAAATGACAAAAATTACAAAAATTACAAAAACTACAAGAGTTACAAAAATTACAAAAATTAAAAATTACAAAAATTACAAAAATGACATAAATGACAAAAATGACAAAAATGACCAAAATGACAAAAATGACAAAAATGACAAAAAAGACAAAAATGACAAATATGACATAAATGACAAAAATGACAAAAATGACAAAAATGACAAAAATGACAAAAATGACAAAAATGACAAAAATGACAAAAATGACAAAAATGACAAAAATGACAAAAATGACAAAAATGACAAAAATGACAAAAATGACAAAAATGACAAAAATGACAAAAATGACAAAAATGACAAAAATGACAAAAATGACAAAAATGACAAAAATGACAAAAATGACAAAAATGACAAAAATGACAAAAATGACAAAAATGACAAAAATGACAAAAATGACAAAAATGACAAAAATGACAAAAATGACAAAAATGACAAAAATGACAAAAATGACAAAAATGACAAAAATGACAAAAATGACAAAAAAGACAAAAATGACAAAAATGACAAAAATGACAAAAATGACAAAAATGACAAAAATGACAAAAATGACAAAAATGACAAAAATGACAAAAAATAACAAAAATGACAAAAGTACAAAAAATTAAAGAAATACAGAAATTAAAATAAAAATACAAAAGTTACAAAAGTTACAAAAATTACAAAAATAACAAAAATTTCTAAAATTACAAAATTTCAAAAATTACAAAAATTACAAAAATGACAAAAATGACAAAAATTACAAAAATTAAAAAATTTTAAAATTTAAAAATTAAAAAAATTACAAAAATTACAAAAATTATAAAAATTACAAAAATGACAAAAATTACAAAAATTACAAGAAATACAAAAATGGCAGAAAATACAAAAATTACAAAATTACAAGAATAACTTAAATTATCAAAATTGCAAAAATTACAAATTTGACGAAAATATCAAAAAATTACAAAAATGACAAAAACGACAATAATGACAAAAATGACACAAAAATGACACAAAAAAGACACAAAAATTACTCAAAAATGACACAAAAATGACATAAAAATGAAAATAAAAATGACAAAAAATGGCATAAAAATGATACAAAAAAGAAATACAATATTCACACAAAAATGACGCAAAAATGACACAAAAATGACACAAAAATTACAAACATGACAAGGATCAAGAAATGGAAAAAAAATTCTGTAATTAAAAAAATACAAAATTGAAAGATTTACAAAATGTAAAAAAATTTACAAAATTTAAACCTCAACAGAATGGATGGAATTCACAAAAATCGACACTTTCACAGAATTTTTATTATTTGGAATGTTTTAACCAAATTGAATTCTTAGTAAAATATATTAACAACTTAAATCAATAGATTCATACTGTTTTTTGAAGAATTATAAGTAACTATACGTGATTTGAATAGGAACAATTTATAAGTATTTTAACAAAATTATTTAAAACTTTCTTTCAGGCAATTGTCAATGTAAGCTTGTTAGCAAACATACAAATTTGAGTTGTCCTGCTGTGTTTTTTTTACTTTTTTTTTATTCAAAACAAGCAGAATGTTTTCTTTTAAATATTGTTTTGTGGAAGGGAATGATTTTTTAATAACTTCGAACGTTTTCTGAACGTTGTCTAGGAGTACTTATTTATTTAGGTAAAACCTATTCAAAAAAATGAAACATTAGTTAGTAGAAAACAGCATACAACTATTTTTTCTCACAACTCGACCGAATTGAAATTTCGACAAATCTTCATGATTCAGACATTGGAGCTCAGCTGAAAAATATTGAAAATATCGATACTGAAGACATTCGAAAGCAGAAGAAATAATCACATAAAAAAAAATTAAGAAAAAAATATTTGTATTTCTAAGGTCACTTAAAACGAAAACAGTTTCTTCGATGTCATGCTAAAAATGTGCAAATATAATTGGACCCTATTTCTTTCCATTTCTAATTGCTAATGATTGAAGTTATCTGCGAGTAACAGCATTCAGAAAAGTTTACCCTTTCTCCAGTCAGAAAACAGAAAAATCGGACCGGTCCAATCGGAAGGAAATGCCTTGAAGTCTCAACGTCATACCAATTTCAAGATTCTTGACAATCACGCAAACTGATTTCTTTTCTTTCTGTTTTCATGACTAGTTCAATTACCTGCCGGTTCAATTTCACCCAGCTAAGTAGCTAACCAACCACAGTTTAGCCTTGGCCCAGTGCTGCTTTTTCCCTTTTTTCCGCACCGCCCCATTGAGGCAAACGTCAAATGTCGAATGCAATCTGTTGTGTGTTGTGGGAGGTAGCTAGTAATATTGACAACAGAAAGGAGGGAGGATCAATCCCGTCGCGTAAGAGACGTGCCGTCAAAGATATTTGACCGTGACTCTTCACGAAAGCGAGAGCTTCCCTTGGTTAGCTGTAAAAAAATGGACAGGAACAGGCCATTTCTTTAAATTGAATTTTTCCGTCAATTACTGGCAAACGTCAAGGGAAGTGCAACGAGAGAAAGTTTTTGATTGAAATTTCTATCGTCAGGTCTAGGTGGTTTATTCTGGCCCTTGAAACACTTATCAATATTCGTAAATTCAAATTTTAGAAATTATTAAAAAATTTCCAAAAAAACTAAGGTTGTATACCTATTAATCAATTTAAAAAAAAAATATGTAGGTACACTTTGTGATCATATTTTACGACCGAAAAACTTTCTAGGCAAATCCAATTCCAGCAATTTCTCAATACAAAGTCACAAAGACGAAATCCAATCATGGACAACAAGAAAATCTTTCGAATCCATAATGATCAACTCAAACAGCTCCTCAATTCTGGTTCAACATCTCCGCAAACACGCATCAAGAAGAGGCTTAAAACATCATTAATAGGTTTTTTTGTAGGACACCGAATGCCTTCTTCTTCTAGCCAGTCTAGCTCAAAAGTGAACCGAAACTTGGGGGCGCGCTTAGGGGAACCCTTTTAAAAGCCACTATTTGTCGTCACCGTGAACAAGAAGATGGGGGGAACATGCATTTTATGACCCCAACCTTCTTAGTCCAAACGCATCGAAATGGGCCAAATAAGAAAAAAAAGAGGAGAAGCCCTTCTGGATCTTCCCTGCTGCCCACCCATTAGCATAAGTTTGTAAACATTAATAACGTTATTGCTCGTAAAACATCATCAATGATTGAGCCCGAGGTGCCCTCCGGAATGGCCATTACTCTTGGCCATGGTTAGCTTCAATCTATAGGGCACCTTTCCCTGTTGCTACTTCAACCCGGACGAACTGACCGGACATCCCCCAGAAACTCGAGAGTGAACATCGTACATTAACGAAATCGACAATGTTAGACCCCATCAGCGGCAGCGATCCGCGGGACAGTGGGATTGTTGTACATTTTGATTTTTTTTAAATTTTTCTCATCACAAGTTTTTACTGTCAAATACATTATACAGATTTGAATTTTGAAACCATATCCTTCAACTATAAATATTGTTCAATTAGGCATACATTCTGTAGATTCTACAATAATTCCGATCCCTCAAATTCAATGTTCAAGGAACATCTTCTTCCACTGTCCCTTAAAAAACAGCCATCTCTTCCTTGTTTTGCGTCTGTTCAATAGACACATCGGCATATTGTGATGCCTGCGCGTAGAGACAGACATTGATTAGGGCTTTTCCCGATTGTTGTCCGAGACCTACTTCCACGTGCCGCCCATGAAGAGATCAAGGTTGAAGATTAATTCCCCGGTAGATAAAAATCGACAAGACGAAAACTCTTGCGGGACTGGAGGTTCGTCGTTTGTTGTTCGGAAGATTTGGTGGCGTCGATTAAGTTTGCGAGCACTCTCTCATATCCATCTGGCTCCGTCATTCATTGGGTCAAAATATGCTTTTGCAGCATTGATTTGTGGTCGGTCGATCCTGTCGGTTCTTTGGTGCCTACCTCTATACTAATGCTGAAGCTGTGCATAACTATTATGTTTGGGATTACAACGATCTCTCTGTACCAATCTGCCGAAATCATCAGTAAAAGGGGAAAGGTTCCGGAGGTCTCTACCTTTCCCGAAATAGGGACAAAACGGGAACAGTTAAAATCGAAAGCTTGGGAAGTAGTCAGTTTAGAGGAAGTATCTTTTTCTTCTTCGATACAGGATAAAAGTGTTTGGAACATTGGAACTAGAAAAGAAATATTGGGAAAATTAAAAAAAAGTGTGATGGGGAATATTATAGACAAAGTTAGACGTTAATCCAATGCTGAAAATAGCGAAGTTAAATTGAGATGATAGTCTTGGCTGATTTTACAAATTTTTCAAATCGAAAAATAATAAGAATTTCAATATCTAGTGAATGAACGTTCATTTTGAATGAGCGATGGGAGGGTAGAGGGGGAGCCGGCAAGGATGCAACACACTGCCCTTTTCTCGCCAATTGATCTCATTGAACTAAATTTGAAATATTTTGAAAAAAATTAAGATAAGAAAAAAAAACTTTTTTAATCCATTTTCTATTTAAATGTTTTTCGATATCTCAATCTGCAAATCTATAAATTTGAATAAAATAGAAGAAGATTTTAAGAAACTTTTTAATTATCAATTTTTCTGAACTTCTTCATATCAGTTCAAGGATATCACAACGAAATTTTAATGATTCAAATTTTTTCAACTATACGTTCGAAAAACAGATATTTGAGATAATATTTTGATTACATATAATTGCTATGAACTGAACTGATATTTTTTGTTTGTTTTTTTTAAATATTTTTCAGCATAGTGATTCGAATTCTGAAATTAATTTCTCATTATGAATTGTGGTCTAAGAATTTTATTTCTTATTCTTTACTACTTAATAAAAACTTTATTTTTTAAACTTTATTTAACCTGAGACGAATGAAATGAAAGTTTAAGCATCTGTTTAGAAAGTAACAAACTTACAACAAAGAGGGTAGGAATAAAATGAGAAATTGTTTTTTATTCCTTGAAGGGTACAATATCCACAATTTTTTAAACGATGTTCAAGAAAAATTAAATTAAAAAAAATATGAAATGTACTCTCCAATTCTGATGGCATAAATCAACAAAAATTAAATTGATGTAAAAAATAAAGAGCTGATTTTGACTGATTTAAAAGAATTTATACATTTAAAAGGTCATAAAGGTTTAAATTAAATGAATAACTTTCTCAATGACTGCGAGTAATTTTGACTGTTGAAAAAAAGTAACATAAGTTTGTATTTGAACAGTTCTACGAAAATACAAGCAGTTGACCGAATTTCAATGAAATTTTAACCAAAATGAATTTCAGCTATTTTTGAAAACAAAACGTTTTGCAATCTTTTACAAATATGTTAGCTTTATTAAAATCCTCAAAATCAAAAAATTTAAATCGCCTTTTTGTGATGTCGGAAATAAAATAGTTATATCAATTTCAATTTAATTTTCCTTAAAATGTTCGTTAACAGTTATTAAAACATAGGCACCAAAATAGCTGTTCTCTTGTGTAGGCAGTTGATACAAATCTTTCTTCCTGACTAAATCAATTGAAATATTTTTTTTTGCCAAATCTTAAACTGGATTATAACTTTTGATTTAAATTATCATTGTGTAAATGATCTGAAAACAATATTGGTGTGAGTCTTGAAACTCAGCCAAGTTTGGAAACAAAATTAAAAATATAATAATTTATATAATGTTTTTATATTATGTTCAATAGTTTTATGATATTTGATTTTTAAACGAACACACACATACATTAGTTGCGAGTTTCAAAACTAATTTTTCAATGATGACTGATAATGAATTGTGATACCAAAATTGAAAATTTATTCCTTTTTTTAAATTGCTTTAATTTTAAAATTTTTTAAATCTTTTATACTGAAATCAACGCTTTGTTACAATACTTGATTTTGGTAGTGGATTCATGATTTTCCTTCAATATCCTGAAAATATTTAAAACTACAAAAAAACCCAATCTACAATAAAAAATGGCAAGAATGATATCTTTTAGGTGCTTGATTTGATTTTTTCAAAATATCTGTAAGGTACACCAGAGCATTTGCCGGAAAGTGCAAATGAAACACTTATCCTCTTTCAAAAAATGTTTCAATATAAACACTTATCCAAAAAGTTGAATATTCCCCGATGTATCTTTTATCAGTATTCGTTCAATCTCAGCTAATTTTTGAATGAGTGATTTGTTGTTTTAAAATATTTTATGATATTCTCTTGTTTTTTTTGTGCATTTCGGTAAATTATGAAATTAAAATTAAAATTGTTAGAACTAGAATTGGTCGATCTTGGATTGATTTATCGATCGATCTTTTCAACTCAAATTTTCGATTTCTTGGATCGATTCTTCGGGATGAAAAAAATCGAATAGAACGATTCATTTCCGATTAGATCTTTCGATCGTTGGATTATTTTTTTTTTGCTGTGCCGAGTTATTTAGATCCTTTTTGTAATTATTGATTCAATGTCAAAGAGTGCCATTTCTTGTGGCATTTAATCGATTTTATTAATTAAAATTAGTTTTTACTTTGTTTGAAATTTTCGTCTGAAGTTTTTCAATATATTCTGTACCTAAATTAAAGCGTTTATAAGCATTTATTACTACCAAAGATAGAAGGTTAATGCATCTTTGAAACTTCGTTTTTTTTGTCCTTTTTGTAGCAAAAAATTCTCTTTGATTATAAAATGGATAAGATCGATCCTCAAACTTCGATTTTTAGGTGGATCGATCCTACAACCGTCCATCCAGAAGTTTTTTTATGTACCATCAAATCGGATCAACCAAACAATAGTGACATTCCTTGGAATCTTGGCTACCAGGTTAAACCAAAAAAAAAAAAAAACAAAAATAGCTCAAAATACCTTCCTTTGACCTCCAAACATTTGTTTAGTAAGTAAAACAAGCCTTCGACGCTTTCTTCACCAACTCTAAGATTTTCACAACTTCGCCATTTCTCTACCCCCAGTTGCTCTCGATGGGTCAGTAGAAGCATTCTACAGCAAAATAAATGTTCTTCACAAATTTTCCGGCTTTCGGAATTAAAAACATCAATCAACCTGTGTCCCTGGAAGCACCCCGTGGTGTTTGTTGAGTGTAACTTCAAGAACACTGCTTCAAACCACTCAGCTCTGGATCCTCCGTGATGTACTCAAGCCGTGCTCAAAATAGAACTTTGCTCCAGATGGATTCATAGCTTTAGAAGGCTTCCCAGCAAACATGAAATCGTATCAGAAATGATAACTTAAGTCGTTTACAATGGTGTTGTGAATCGCAATTCCAACTGCATGGTGAAAAGATCGCATAAAATGTCGTCTGAAGTCAGTTTAAATCAGATATGGTAGAAAGTCCGCCATGATTGTAAATTTTAAAATGATTTTTCTCCCGCGCTGGCTTCATCGTCATGTTCTCTCTGCAGCCAGCAGTGCATTCAGATGACTAAAAATCAGATGGGAATTGAGTAATATTTAACAACTAGAGAACTGAGAAATATTGTTGCTGGCAACGATTTAAAGGCTATGAGAGCTAAATCTTGCGCTTTCTTGCATTTTCCGATAGGTACAAAAAAGGTGTCGGATAACCCTCAATTGGTGTAATTTTCATCGCTTAAGAAAAAAAAAATAAAATTTATGTATGTATATGGCCTCCACTTTTGTAGGATAGTGCTGTTTTTCAACTTTCATACAATATTTTTATAATGTATATAAAACGTATAAAAAAAAAAAACATTAGAATATAGCTAGAAAAATGTTAGCTGAGTTGGAGCTTAACGAATTCCGCAAATCGAACGTTGCCTTCTGTAAAAAGCCTTTTTTTTTCGCTTTTGGAGCTTAATATACTTAACTTAAGGACAGATGTGAACAATCTTAGCTCTACTTATTTAGGTCCTTTAATATTTTACAAAGTCTCGCGAACACTCGAAATTCCAAATCCAAACCTTTAAACAAATGTTAGTGACATTATTTAAACTTTAAACCAATAACATTAATACACAATATTAAATTCGCCATCAGTAAAGCGCTGCCGCGTAGTCTCTGTCAAATGTCGAAGAGTTGCAGTCGCAATGATAGGAAATATTCGATTTCATGAACTAAAATATTTATAAAAACTTATACAGAAAATTTAGCCATCGGTCTTTAGCGACAGTAGAAACTATTAAAAAACGAACCTGCCAATAAGTGAGTAGAAAATTTGCAAAAAAAAAAACTAACAAAATGACAATTTTACTAAACTTACAATAAAATTACAGAAGAGAGAAGGCTACAACAAATAGCAGAAACGTCTGGACAGTAATTAAAATATTTTATCTTTCATCTTCTCTCTTCAACTTCTATGAGAAACACATGAGTTTTGATAGGATTTGCCCAGATGTTGCCCGTTTTTTGAGTTTAAGATGTTAAAATCCGATGACGGAATATTAACAGGTTTTTGAGTAAAAATGCCCGGTTTTTTTGCAGCCCGAATACGTTCAGAATAGCTTACCGCCATGTTCCAAAACCACCTGAAAAGTGTCCAAAAAAACTGAAGAAGATTATCAATGAGCTATCTAGACAGCACAATGGTAGAAACTACTAACCATTCCCGGAAGCGGAACACGGCGTAGAACTTTGCGACATCACTAAGTCTCTGCAACCGAAGAAAGCTCTAGTTGCCAAGGGCATTCCAAATGGTCCGAAATGGTTCCGAAGGTCAAGATCATGAAGTTCCCTGAAATGTTCCGTTGGTCGCTGCGAAACTTAGTGTCGAAAAGATTGTTACTAGAAAAGAAAACGAAAACAAACACATACAGTATCTCTATGAAACATGATGTTTCCACGGAGAGATTCCTTTCACTTAACACTAAGCGTACAGTTTTCGGTGATATGATGGCTAAATAGCACCTTACAAATACTTAAACCGCCAACCCACAGAAAATGAACTAGATTTGCCATGACCGGGATTTTAACAGCACATAACCTCTATAAACAAAAGTTTTTCCCTGACTCTACACAGCAAAAAAAAGTGTTGCTATATTACATAAAAAAACGTGCACTTAACTTGAGTCGCTAAAGGTATTTAATATTACATTGTTTTGGTGTACAATGCTACTACACGATTTTGATGTAGAAACACTCAAAAAGTATGTACATATCGCAGTAGATGAACTCGAGCACGAAGATAACGTTGCCGTTGCTTTTTTTTTCTAAATTTGGCTAAATTTCTTACAAGTTCGTTTTTTTAATATTATGCGACGTAAGAATTCAACTAGGAATCAGTTTCAGACCGGGACTTTTAAGTGTAAAATGGGATTGTAAAATTAAATCAGATTAAAACATAGCAATACAATTTAATGAGATGATTTTATTTCTTAAATAAAATAATAAAATCCATCATTTATAAACGAAAAATCACAATATACATTGTTAGTTATTGTAGTAAATTTTTTAGTCATAATTTAAAAAAAAATTTCTTGTCAACTTTGTTTTTGAAATATTACTTCCCTTTTTGGACTGTTTGAACCGTAAACCGTGAAAAACGGATTCAGTGAAGCCTGCAGCGGCAAGCCTACCAGAATCCTTTGAAATGTTTCACATATTTGATCACTTGAACAGAAACTGCCAAGATATTTGGGCATTCCACGTTCAGCCTTATTTCGTTCTTCTGTGATTTGAATAATCTCACGTTATCCTTCCAGCTTTTCGCACGCAAATCGAGACTTGGCAATGTTCTGTCCCTTTCGCCATTAGTTATGCAATTGCGCATTTGAAAACACCAATCCATTTCTGTTTAAACATCAAATGAAATAGTTCACATGGAGGATAAAAAGTTGAACATAACATACTCACCTTCAGATCTGGCTGTTTTAAACCTGTAAAACTCTATTGCATCACCGAGAAACATGGACAAAAATTCCTGGAAACTTAGAATTAAGTCAAGATATTATCACCTATAGTTTTGCTAAGATGTATTGTAAATATTGGCACGACTTATCAGCACAAAAAAATCCTCCTGAGTTTCACGATCCTTTCCGATACGAACAAAATTTACAATGTGATTTAGAATAATCATTGACTACTTGATGTTATACTACAAACAGGTTAAAATATTACACTGCATGATGTGTTCGAATTGTGTACATCGTTTGGATGTAATATTTGACCAAAATCAAAAATAATACACAGATTGGCTTACATCTCCTAAAATTACATCGCCCACAGTTAATTTTTTTTGCAGTGTACATATAACAAAATTGACAAAACATTAAGATATGTTTATTGTGTCTATTCTGCAGGATATGCGATTTGTTTAATGGTTTTTTTTATCGTTTTTGAAGTTATTGTAATTTGGATCATTGTTGTAACTTTTTTCATTCCTGTTATTTTGGACATTTTTGTAATCTTTATTATTTATGTAATTTTGTCATTTTAAGAATAATATTCCATTTGTAATTTTTTTCTTTGATTTTTGAAATTTTATTCTTTAATCATTTTTGTCATTTAAGAAATGCCACATACATTGCCCAGATAATGTCTATGAACGATTGAAACGAACGAACGATTCAAAAGTTCAACGTCCCGTTCTCTAGATCTCGACAACCGTCATTCACCCTTTATGCGTGCTAAATTGTCAAATCTTTCAAAAAATGAAGAAAGTGATAATTCAACCAGAGCCGATTCTAAACACCTTCAACTTTGGTTGGGCCAAAAAGGGAAACCCTCAACACTTTCACTGTTAATTACCGGCGGCGTTGCTCGGCATTAGTCGGATAGTGTTTGCTCGCCATGCTGCCGAGCTATGTGCTATGGCTTTCAGCATTGACTAATTGGAACAAATTGTTTGACATTTTTCTTCCAATTTGCCAATTCGTTTTCGCGTTCATTGAATGTTTTGTGTGTCCCTGCTTGAAGCCTGTGAAACTATAACTATACTGGAGCAGGGTGGAAGGTACAAAATAAAAATGAATCGAAACAAGACAACAACAAAACTTCTCTTCGCGCTGCCATTGCAAAAATATATGTTTTCTCCTTCGATATTTCCATGTTGAGCTGCAATGTTGAGGGAAAAACTCCGCCCCTCCTTCCTCGTTTTGCAGCCGAGCCATTAGAGAGCATTTTGTACCAACTAAGTAGATATGGCAGGGCGTGGGAACAGAAAATTCCGTATCGCACCGATAACTTCAAGCAACCTGAAAGAGAGACTTGAACGAACGTTCGAACTAAAAGCAGCATGAAGGCTAGCAGACAGGCCACCCTCCTTGGGGTCCGAGCGATAAACATGCGAGCAACTCACTGCTGACCAACAACCAACCAAGAAAACAAGTCGGGAAAAATAAAATATAAACTATCGGACGGTACCCATACAATATCGATGTTTTGAGTTGGGGTCCCCACCGGATCGGACAAGATGGGTACATGATCGTGAACATATGGCCACTTGGGCACTTGGCCATGATGAGCAGTGATTTATCCATACTTATCGCTTTTGGACGGTCGGAAATGTACGTTCATCGTTCATGTTAGTTGCTAGATTGTTGCTGCCGTCTCGTCCGTCCGATCGAGAAGCCGGTTCAGGTTTATGATGAGACGCCTCTAGCTGCGAGTACTGGACTGGCTGGACCTGAACAGGTTGGAGCCAGCGAACTTGTGCTCGGGTCCAGATAGCAGAGTGGTCGACACGGGGAAGGCCCTCCTCCCAGTTGATCTGTACTCCATCGGATCAGGTCTACAATTCGACAGATCTGGGTATGTAAGGCTAACCAGCAGCAGGGTTGGATCGTGAGACTTTAAGACTTTAAAACTCGTATGAAACCTATATCTTGTCAAAAAAATTTATTTTTATATTTATTTAAATTGGGTGTAACCTCTTATACATAATTGGCAATGTGTTGAGTTATTGAAAGATCAAATTTTTACATATCTTAATTTCATTCAATCTTTGAAAAAACAGCTAAACTTTTAGACAATTACAATTGTTTTTATTTTAGGTATTAGATATTTGAAGATCAGGTGCTATTATTTAGACCTGAACCTTTCGAAGTTTAAACCATATCTATATCTTAAATATATAGTGAAAACTTCAAAAGGTTTAGAGAATGGGTGGTCCAGATTTTCACCGAAACAACTTTATTTTAAAGCTAGCGGATAGCATAATATGTAGGTATTTAGTATTAATTTAAATTTCGGTACATGAATTCGACAGTAGGCTGTGTGCATTAGGGTGGTAGTCAAATGGGTCATGTCGAACTTTGAAAACCGGTCACATATATTTTGTAGATTGGCCTAAAAAATTGACCTGTGTAAAATTTCAGCTCAATCGGACTTGATTTTAACGTGCCTCAACGCGCTCAAAGATTCGGGTTTTTTTTACCCTCAAAGGAAATTAGAAAAATTAGGTTCAGTTGCAAATCAGTCTACAATATAATCTGCGCAATGCTCCCCTTGAATTCCACTGAACAAAATCAGTTGTTTTTTGAAAAATATGAAATATGAAAAGAATAATGAAAACTTATAACAATTACAGTGAATACCCGATTTTGTCACTCCCTTGATGCATTTTAGGGTGACAAATTGGGGACAGTGATAAAATCAGGTAATTTTTTGAAAACATTTTTTTTAATAATCCTGATGAAATTAATCAGAAAACATAATAACTGCTTAATTTAAAATAATGTAGGGGTTATTTTTTGTATGCTATTAGTTGATAATTAATAGGTTGAGTCTCTTTTTTCATCAAAATATTATTAAATTTTCTTAAAACACTTTGAATCAACCGGTATTATCAAAAAGAATGAATGATCCCCAGTTGCTAAAATCCCAATGACCAAATTAAAAAAAACTAGGGTATTTTATAAAAAATATATTGTTCCGAACAATTTGTTCAAATCAATAAAAAATCAGAATCAACAACTGAGGGAACATTACTTCTGCATATTTAGATTGAAGATGGTACAAAAGTTATCTGCATGCGTTGAATAGATCGGGATTTTGCTCTCTGCTTTTTTGTTACTGGATGATTGTTCTGCACATCAAATGAATGATGAACTCAAAAGCGATGATGGCTTGATTACTGTTTTATTTATGTGACAGCTATGATTCAACCAAGCAAAGTTTCCTCCTCTTAATGTGAAAGTCGCATTTGAAGAATGACTAACGCATATGGGAAGTACTGGATAAGTCGCCTTTTACGACGTGGACCAGTATCCCAGTGGTAGTACTCTGAAGGCCGCCACCACACGGCAAAGTGGAAAAAATTGGAGCGATTTTTGAAGAAAAGCTTGTACACGAAGGCGAAGTTCCCTTTGCTAATTTGGTGAATGAAAAAAGTAGCGATGATACAATTTTGCCACGTGACATGGAGGAGAGATATGCTAGCAAAGCGTTAACAGATGAAGAAGTTCTGAGTATGACGTTGGATGATCAGTCAGGAATGGACGACGACCTCGAAAGATTAAACATTTCGGAAGTATTATTAGACTCAGAATCAGCAGCATCGACCCCAAATGATTCGTGTAATTCTCCAGAAATAATAACTGATATTGAAGCTGTACGGATGCTGGACAACATAAATGATTGGGCTGATGCTTCAGATCTCTCGATAAATGACGTCATCCTCTTGCGGCGTATTAGGGAAATTGCTTTGAAGAAAACCCATTAATTTTTAATAAGCTTGTTAATCATATCAATATTTTGTAGTATCGTTTTATTAATTATTTTGATTGTGTTTACCAACTTTAATACTGTTTAAATAGGATATAAAAACTTGCCAAACATTTGTAAAAAATCGGACATCTTTTCTTTGTGTCATTCATAAGTCATCTTCACTATCACTATCGATGTCATCATGTATAGCGATGTTCTTTAAGAATGAACGCGAAATCAATTAATAATCAACCAAAAAGGAGAAGGTTTAAATCTGGTGTTTTTTACATTGAATAAAATAAGGTGACAAAATCGGGTCAAAAAAGGTTACAAAATCGGGGGTAGACAAAAGAGGGAGCAGACATAATCGGTACGTGACAAAATCGGGGTTTCACTGTACTCTGAATATCCTCATATCAATATAATTTTTGCCCAACAATGCACGAATACAAATAAAAATTAAAATAAATTATGTTTTTATCTTTATAGTTATCCATTTATATGTACTCTTACATAAAATTTTATCGTTTTTAATCGTGACTTTAAAGATTGGTCCAAAACCATAAAAGTGAGCTAAATTCGCTTTCTTTGATGGTTAGAATATTTAAATTTGTCCCAGAGTCCGGTAGGTCAAACTGAGTTGATTTGAGCATAATAAAAGAACTCTTTTGCAAATTCAGAGATTTTAAATTTGATGATAATACATATATCAAATTTTCAACGAGAAAAAAATACAATTACAATTTGCTTGAATCAAATAAATGATTTTATTTAGAAATTTGGGTTAAAAAATATTAACACAATGCGGATAAAATACAAAATATCTCATTTTTCACTTGCCGCTAGTATGATCTATTACAAAGCATAATTCAAATGTTATGAGTCTAATAATAAAACCTCATTCTAAAAACTATACACAAATTACCGAATCAAGTGTATTAAATTAGCAAAATTTTGTCTATGGTTCCTGAAATATAAAATGCCGAATTTTGGTGTCTGAAGGTTTAGATTTTTCGCAGTCTTTAATGTGTTAATAATGTTAAACAATACATCGGAAAATATAGAATTTGTACAGATTTTTTTAGGTGAAGATCAGGTACACGTTTCTTTAAAAGCAAAATTTTTCATAAAGAATCATTTCCATAATGATAATCTTGTGGATGATTTCGAAAATAAAAAAAAAGTTAGGGTTTTCTGCATAAAACAAAACATAGAAAATTAACTCAAATTCTACTATTTATTTGTGATTTTCAGCTGCAAGCAGCAGCAGCAATAATTTATGTTGCTTGTGAAATTTATTTACATGTCAAATCTTTTTCTGAATTTTGAATTTGCATTTTGAATCGGAACTCTGAACTAGAATTGAAATATTGAGCTTTGAATCTGTATCCGAATTTCTTTACGATTTCTGAAATGTACAAAAAAAATACGATTTCCGAATTTTAATTCCGGATCAGAAATTCATGAGCTAAGTTTTAGAGCCCTCGTTCATGAATCTATTATCAAAGTTCTGTAGTTAAGATTATTATTAGGTTAGGTACTATATTTAAATTATTTATTTTTAATCTGTATTAAAATCTGAAACCGAATTGAAATATGAATTTCAAATGATGAATCTTCAGTTTGGAAGCCCTAAATGTTTGAAATTTGTGTAAAAACTTCAGAATCAGATCCTTCAAAATGGGTATAATTTATTTAAAAATTTAATATTCAGACATGAATTTCTATAAACAAGAGAGAAAATTCTGAAAAAGTGAAGCAGAATTTTGAGCTTGAGACGGGGTTTTGAGGTTCTTGCATTAGTTTTTCGTCTTGATTGTTATTCATGAATAACCTTACTCTATTATCGTAAATCGTCGTAAATATAAAAATACGAGCGTAGAGTAGAATACCTCGCTTTTTTTGGATCCTCATGAGGGAAGGGGGGGGGGGGGGGGGGGGCTTAGACACCAAACCCTCTCCCCTCCGTTCCTATGGTTATGACCCAACTTTTACATTCTTTATACAACAACCAACAAATCTATAATATACACTGCGAAAAAAAATTGATAAAAAGGAAATTGTTGCAATTTGCATACCTGGCAGTTTAAAATTGTCTCTTTAAAAGCTCTTTTAATAAGGCTGAAATTTTAAAAAATCCCGAAGGTGGAAATAAATAAAGCATTTTATGTAATTTCGAAAAAAAAATTCAAATATCCTTAAGATTACAAGACCAAAAAAAAAATTGTGGTTCTGTATTCTTCATGTTATTGAACTTTCGATCAAAAATTACTTGATTTATAGGTTTTGTGCAATGATATAGTAAGCAATTTTGTTGCATACAAACTTTCGTGCAATTTATTCCAATTCAATTGTTTATCGCATAAATTTTTATAATCCCCTCACCCCCCCCCCTCCCCCTCGCGATGTTCCAACCCCGAGTGACAAAAGAAGGATTTGAAATTTGTTCCGGCCTAATCTATCCTTGTAAATGTTACTTTACAAATAAAAATAATACACACGGTGTTAAGATGAACATGTAGAACAAAATTCTTCAAGTTATCTACAATTTTTTTCCTGAGCTTCTGAGTATCAGCAATAGGCTCAAAACAAAATTTAAATTACTCTCATTGTCCAACAATTGAAAAAGTAAAAATTGGTGATAAGTGTTAATTTATTATTGCTATGAATTTCGAACTGATTGTAAGACTCTGATATTTCTTTATTTTGCTGAACTTCAGTAATTGAAGTATTTCACATTTCTCCGATAAGCCCGATAAACTAATTACCAAACATAAATAACGGTGATTCGATTCTTCATAGGAATATTAAACTGAATCGTGGTTTGGGAATTTTGTATTATTATTTTCAATTTTAATTTTTTAATTTCTTAATATAGAAAATAAAAAACTCCAAATATAAATTTAGTTGAAAATAAGATCATCATAATCAGTTCCTGAAGTAATTGGAATTTTAATTGATTTGCTTGTGAATATCAAGTTATCATACAAAATTTTCAATTTTAAGTGATGCTTGGTAGGCTGTGACTGAATGTGACGGTTGTATTTTTTTCGGGCAAAAAATTTTCACTCCAAATAAATATAGAAAATTTTATTAGTTTTCAAGAGTTAAACCTAAGAAAATTGAAGTTTTCTGTTGAAAGTGTGATGCAGATCTGAAAATTGATATTTTCAAAAGTGATACAGAACCCATTGATACACCACCCAGATTGCCCAGGAATGCTACTGCCCAGATGACCGCGACATTCTTCTTGCGAATCCAGAGCCCGTGATCCTGAGCCTGATGAGGATTAGTAGAATTTTTCCATTTTACTCGGCTGATGAACTGTGTAAAGGTTCCTTTTGACCTTGCGTTTTTTCGTTTATTTTTTCGCGAGAATCAATTTTGTTTATCCGAAAGTTTATACTATAAACTTTATAGCATTCAGAAAATCAGAAAGCCTTTATTCGCATTGCAATGTGCCATCATTCTTGACATGTAAGAAGCCATGAAGGCCCACTGAATATGTATCGCAGCAACTGTTTCATATTGGTGAGCTCGTTCCTTTTTCATATGATTAAACCATTTTATATTTTAATTCATCATCAATCCTATCTGCCAAATAGGATTTCTTAAAAGCATGACCTTTCCCCTTCATATCTGAACACAGCATCTTGGGTCGTATGAGTTCTATGCACCTAAAAAGTTTCTTTAGCTGTTTCGGATTATCCTAACAATGATTACATTGACTTGTCGCGGTGTGCATTATAGTACCACAATGATCTTCAATGGCAACATTTAAAATGAACATTGAATCCAGGTACTCGTTTTGGCATCTCGTGTTGTTCTTGATTATTAGTTGTACTTCGTGTATAAGCCAATGCAAGATGTGAGTAGTCACCCATGCTATGCTATGCTATGCTAAAATTTTCAACTTTAATTGTACTGAATTGAATGAAATAGATACAAATACGCATAATTTTTTAAGTGATTTTGAATTATAATAAAATGATAAAATGAAGAAACTATTCTTCAGTGAAGAGTCTTAATCAATTGCAATTGAAACAGCCAAGCTTTGAGATTCAGCATCAAACCTCGCAACTGAATTTAAACATAAATTTTCGACGAAATATTTGATGAAAATCGTGAAATTCAGCAGTTTTGATCAAAAATCACTAATAGATCTTTCGAATGTTTAGCATGATAGATAGCCTTGTTGCTGCAAAAAATAGTCGGCTGATAATGGATGGTTGTAATTCACAAGGGATTTTTGCGTAATAAACTCAATTTTTTGTTAGATTTTGTCTATCACTTCTGGTTTTGTGGCGAATAGTTATTTTGAAAATACACTGGATTCTTTTTTTAAACAATTGTTGTGTACGTGCAAAAAAAAAGAAATCGTTTGAAAAAAGTTCGAAACGAACGGGCAAAATTCATCGCTCATTTCGAGTAAAGTGGCCAACTTGGACTGTAAATCTATCATTTCCAACCAGGTTGAACATTCTGAGGTGATTTGAGTGAAATCGGAAAGCTCAAAGATTTGTTATAAATTGATTTGTTTTGGGTTTTAAATTAAGGTTTTCCGGAACTTCCGCAGAGTCTCTAATTGGCCATTCCGGCCCATATTTCTATCGGGAAGCAACATCTGAATCAATCTACCACCCAAGAGTGTTTTAAAAAAAAAAGCGGAAAGGTCTAGATCCTGTTTTTGACATGTTCGTAAATCGTCGCATTACGAGAAAATCGTTCAAAAATAATCGTTTAAAATAAAACCATGTTAAATGAAATCGTTTAAAAAAAGAATCCAGTGTGATCAGTTTTGAGTTAACAGAATCAATGATAACTGATAAAGTAACTAAACTACATGAACAACAACAACAAAAAAACACTAGGAATCTATTATTTATCCTTTATTCATTCAACGATACAGATTTAAGGGAAGATGGCCACAGATTTTGTCTAGATAATCTTGTTCCGAAGATACAACGATTCGAAAAAATAAATTTGACATTTTTTTCCTGAAAATTGAATAGATGACATTATAACTATTGCTAAAATCACAAAAGGAAGGTTTGTTTAGTTAAGTATTTGATACTGAAAAATTTGATCTAATTCACTACTTTGTTGAAGGCTGACAGCATTTTCACTTGTGCATTAAAAAATATCAAAGATTGTTTTCAATATTCCCGTTTTTTACGAAACACTTACTTCTTGCCCAGAAGTCACGGTGAATTTCTCACAATCTTAAGGAAAATTGATAGTTAAGTTAAAACTTTTATTTTAAATCTTTTAGATATTTTCCACTTTTGCTAAAAACTGCACAAATTTTATCTTGTATTTTCAAAAGTTATACCGAAAACAAGAGCTGATAGAAAAAAACATAAATTTTCATTCAGTGCCTCTAAGTAAGTCATCATCAGTTTTCATATTCTTTGCACCTCGGAAAAAGTGAATTTTTGTTTTCTCTTATTATAATTGTGAATTAAAATTTTGAGTTCTCGAGATGAATTTAAATCTCTATCGCGAAAAACCAATTTCCAGCTTTTAGAAATATTTTCTATTCCTTTTTGGCTCTAAAAACTCATAGAGAACGCAAAAGTTTTTACACACAATCTCTGCTTTTGATTTATTGATGATGGTATCTCTCGTGTTTTAACCCATTAACTTGAATTTAGAAATCGTGAGTAGATTTTTCTAAAACCTAAACTTTTACGATGTATATTTCATACTTAATTTCTGTTTTGCAGCACTTGCTGTAAAGCAATGACAGTAAGGTCATTCATAATATGTTTGTTTGGTGTGATACATTTCAAATAAAATCATATAAATTCGGATCTAAAATTTAAATTTTTATTTTTGAATTTCATAATATTGGTTATTAATTTGAAGTTTCATAATTCACATTTGAATGAAGGAAAATAGAGAGTGAAATAAATTCTTTCAATAGAATATTTACTGTAAGTCAGAGCCTCAATTTTTATTTTAAAATTCGAATTTAAGTTTTAGATACGTATTAGATTTTATTTCTTTAAATGAAGCTTTTTAGAATATTTGGTCCTGTTTCTGAATTCCTTCGATTTTGAAAATAACAAAAAAATCCTCATGAGGAACATTCCGTTGCCCGAAACTTCATTAAAAATAGATTTTATGTGGCATCAACACTTCTTGTTTATAACGAATAATATCCTTTTGTTAAATAAAAGCTACTGTTTAAATGATTAGAAAGTTGGACCAATTGCAGTCATACGTTTCTCATGCGCTTTCTTTAAAACTGATCCCTCCAATGAAGAATTTGACTACAATTTTAATTTCTTACTATACAGTTAATTATACACTTGGAAGCCAAAGATCCTTTTCAACTTCTTAGAAAGACTAAAGTCGGTTAAACCATCAAGCATGGTAAAAATTTCGCAAATTAAAGAAAATTGCAAATCACATGAATCCGTACATATATAGTTTAGCGATTTTTTTTCTAATTTTCTTCTATCTGAGCGAATAAATAACCATCTTCTTATAACCATTTTCACTCCCTTGACTTTTTCAAATTTGTTGTTCCATTATAATTCAAAACAAAAGAAAAATTAGAAGCTCAGAATTGGAAGCAATAACGAATTTATTACAATTTTCTCATGTAAAGTTAGGCATATGCGCATGCTAACTATCGTTCTGGAATGAATCCTGGCCTAATCTTTTGTTGACAAATCTAGTCAGAATGAAGAAGTCGTTATGATTCTTGAGTGGGAATATTATCTCTTGTTCGAATAGATTTGACATTTTTTTCTTAAGTGATAAATTATAAGATTTATAAGAAAACATTTTGTAAGAATGTGCATGAATTAAAAAAAAGGTTAAGTTAATTAGGATCGCGGATTGAATAGATTACGCTTTTGCATTTTCAATATATATTCAAATAAAAAAAATATATGTCGAATTCGTAGAACTTTACATTTTTATCACTTTGATCGTGTAAATCCATAGCTGTTCGAGAGAAACGGACCTTAAAATAAAAACTGATACTGAATCAATTGGTTTTTTTCCAAACCAAATCACGTTTCAGATTTTTTCCAGAATTGTCAGCTTTAGAAATATAACGCTTTAAAAATAAAAATCTATAAAACTTTAGAGCCCTCATTTCAAATAATTGTTAAAAAAAATGACAAATAATGAATTCAATTTGTCAAAATTCATAAAGGTAAGAAACAATAACAAAATATTTAAGAATAATGTATTAAGATCCTCACATAGCTACACTCTACACAAGCGATTGCGTCTCGCCCAAACAACCTTCCCCAATGTGCCAGAATATTCTTCCAGCAGTCGAATGGGTGCTCACGCATGCTAACCGCAGTGTAGCAGTAACTCTCACGGTCATCTGCTGCATCCACTCTTCGCTCCTGGCTTATTATCCACCAGCTGGACCGTTCGCCCCATCATCACACGGTGAAGCAAAAGTACTCAAATTAGGTTCGAGATAACTCAATAGTGTTGCCAGTATTCTGAGTAGAAGTATCAAAATACTTTGAGAAATGAGTACTTTCGGGTAGGAAATATGACAAATGACAAATAGCTATCGCTAATGTAATGGGTAGTTATGTAAGGACTTGACGAAAAAACTTGAACAAAGATTACTCTATTCTACCACTGAAACCTGCGTTGGATTACTCATTTCAACAAAAAAGCATAACCCAATACAACGCAAATAATGTCAGCAGAGGTCATCATAGCATAGTTTTTTAGGAAACTTTTTCCAAAATCTAACGGGTAATATAGCTGATGCTATATTTGCGAGTGATCTGTTCAATCATGGGTTAATCCCTGAATCCACACCTGGCTGCAGCATTTATTTCTCGCGAGCAATATGGACGGCAGCCAATGAGCTTACACATAAATTGAGTCGGAATTTCCCGGAACGTGTTGATTGCTTGTACGTGGAGAAATTCAGTTTCGATCATCAATATACTACTCCGGACTGCTACTTCAGTGTTTTGTAGTTGATTTCTAGTAGATGTAGTACTAAAGAACTGACCAACTTTGTGACCTAAAGCTAAAATTTCCCTAATAAATAATAATAATTGAACTTTACCTAGTGTTTGTCCGTATTTTGTTATCTTCACTCTTATTTTATCTTGACAAGATCAAACCTTTCGATCGGATTATCTCTGATCGGAGAACAATCGGCTAGAAATTCGATTTATAGCTCAGCTGATTAACTACCTGCACCTGAAAGTTATCACGATGCTTGCCTAGCCAGGTTCCATTTATCTGTGTCTGACACTATCAACATTCAGCGATCCTTAAATTTCCCTTTCAACAAGTGGCTGCCGCATCTCCGCGACTCACTAAGCTAGAAGAGTAGAGTAATGTGGTGTGAATCATGTCATCTTTGACCTGGATCTCAATGGGGAGGCGAAAAATCGATCCGTTGAAAACAAATGCGCCCGTTTAAGGAGGCTACCGGGAAGTATTGGCTCTCGTTTTTCCAACAGTAAAGTGCTAGAGGTGTAGTTTCACTTTCATTGATGGTGCAGCAGCCATTAATCGATTTCCACTGTCTCGGTGATGCTTTTTTGCCTCCAAGTGTAGAGCAAATAAATCAGCATCTTAACCGAGCGACCCCGAACGAGATGATGCTGGCTGGGCAAGACCACGGAATCACGACTTTGTCGTCGGACCCGAATAATCCATAAATTTCTGAAGCACCAACTCCTAACTACTAAATGGGATGGTGCAAAACGCGGCGGGATCTTTTTGTTTTTTCCCTCTCTCGTTATTTGGCCAGGAGAAATCGATGCAACATGGCAATTATTCATTTCGGCGCGCAAGCTTTCAATAGCAAAAACATAATATGTCACCCGATGGCGTTTTTTGGTTTCCAGAGATGGTTTTAACTACCCTCGTCGTAATTGAGAAAAGGGATAATTTCTATCGCTGATTCTACAATCGCTCGAAACTCGTGACGCCCACCGATGGAGAAAAGGAAAAGGCCTCTAGGGAACAGAATTCATTAAGATTTCAACACGACCCACAGAGGTCTCTAGGAATTGGAAATCCTAGCTAGTCAAATCTAAACGAATCCTCGATTAATGTTCTTCGTTTTAGGGGGTAATGAGTTATGTAAGACTCGTGACCGAAAAAAAACATTTTCAATCACTTTTTGAAGTTGTAATTGAAACTGCTTTTACATATTTGGAAAGAATTCAGGCCTAGGAAAGAATTTAGACGCTATTTTTGTTAATCTGTTGTTTTCGTTCACTCAACTGAAATTTCCACAATTACCCTCAGTAAAAAAATAAAATAACAATAATGATATTTTTAAAACAACCGAAATTTTTTTTTCCTAGATTATTATACTGTTAATCATTTTCAATTTGTCTAATATTTCATAGGAGGTAAAAACCAATTTGAAGAGTTGACTCAGAATTATTTTCCATTCTTCCTTAAATCACGTTTTTCAAACACAGCTTGGAAAAGATGAAAATTTCTACCTGGTGTTTATAAGCAATGGAATCCATTTATGAAATCATCGATAACATTGAAAAAAAAAAAACAAAAATGTGTGTCAATGTGGAAACAGAAAATATTTGTCAGTATTCATTTCTATTTTTTATGCAGTCTTCGTCAAGAAATATGAATAGCTAAGAAATAAGATAGATCTGTGCTTCTTCTGTCTCCAATCCGGCTTCCCATCGAAGGACGAATTAGAAACTAACAAACAGCAGCAGCAGCCTTAAAATTCTGCGCTTCACAAGTTTATTTGTTTTTTCACCGGGACAACAGCCTTGAAAATCTATACTCCTTATTTCAATCCATCTTTCTATCGTTTGTAGAATCAGAATCTACTTTTTCATAGCAGAAGCCTTTAAAAATCTGCGCTCTCTGTGCCAATCCGCCTACTTCCGGTGGCCAAAACTGAAGCAAACTTGTTGTAGTTCCAGCCTTAAAAATCTGCGCTCTCTGTGCTTATTCTACCAACTACGCCAGTGTCGTGATTCCACGATTCTTACAAATCTCATTTCAGAAATACACTCAGACACGTCTGTCGCTCACAAGAATATATCAATGACTGACTTTGTTCTGTTTGTTTTGCTTAATGTTGCCTAACGTTACCATAGAAATTTATTTTATTTTATTAATCTTCAGTGTTGCCGAATACAACAATCATGGCCAAATGATATCAAAACCTCGAAAACTAATCCCAGGTTCAGAATTCATGTAAATCTTTTCAAAATTTTCTCACTTAATAATTGTAATTCATTTTTAAATATGATTTTAATCATTTCAGATATTCTGGTTCCTTATAATCAAAATCGAAAATTCATGTTCTCATGTTCTGTTGGAGATTTTCGGTTCGAATCATCATTACAAAATGAAACGAAAATCTTTGTTTTGAATCGTCGTTCAAATTTGGTTTTAAATTTCCTGCAAAAGGACTTGATATAGAGCTCAGTTGGCAAGTCAGTTGCTTATAATTCTGATTGTTAGTTCGATTTTAAAATTTAACCAAAGTCAGATGGTTTGTACAATTAAGCTGAAATTGACAAAAATTAAGCAGAATTTGACTTCATTTTGCAAGTTCTGTCTTATGCAAAACTTATTTTAAAAAAAAATCCAATCCAACAAGGATTTTTTTTTAATAAAAAGTAATGTGATTGAAGATAAAGAAACATATATCTTCTCTTAAAAAATTGCAGGGGGCCATATGATTTCGTGTTTTGTTCAATATTATTAAAATTGCAGTTTTTTCAAGTACCAAACTTCAAACTAAAATCTTTAACAAGGATCGAATTTGCATAAATCCGATTTGATCCGCATAATTATAATCTTTTTTTTTTAATTTTTAAAAATTGGATTTAGTTTTAGATTTTTTTTTTCGATATTGAAAGTTATTGTAAGTTCAAATCGAATAAACAAAGTTATATTGGCCAGATTAGTCAGTTTAATCCGGACTTGCTCAGATATTCAATAAAATATTGAGAAAGTTCGGCCCGGCCCAGTTTTCCAAATTTGGTTGAAAAATATTCTGATTTTGTCCAGATTCATTCCCTTTTTTTTGGAAAATAAAAAGTTCAAATTGCACCATTTTAAATAATTTTTTTTGGACAGAAGTAAAATTTTTCAAGCTAGATTTTTATAAATAAACATGAACAATTTTTCGGGAGCCTGAAATCTAGTTATGTTTTTTCGCTGAAAAATAGATGGTTCAAATGATCATTTTCTTGATTTTTGTTGAATACTTTCTGGATTTTTGTAAAAATTTTTGTAGATATTGCTTTGATTTATTTTTTGTTAAAAAATTTGGAAATAGAATGCCCGAATTTTGCTAGTTTTTAAATAAAAGAGCCCTGATTTGCCTGGCCCGAAAACGTACAGAGAACTTCTGAAAAACTAATGCTAAGTTCAACATATTTTGATGCTAATTTTAAAATTTCAACGATCAATGAACGTTAGTTTGCTATTTTGTTACAAAAGGATTCTTTATACAAATCCTAATCATCATTTGCAAGATTTTGGGTTGTATTATCAAAAGTTTCTATTTAACACGAAAAGCTATTTATATAAAAGAACTTAAAAATAAATAATCAAAAGGTGTTTTAAAAATATATTAATTCTTTTACCAGGGTGGCCACAAATTTTTTAATTTTAAATTACCGTTTTTCCCGGTTTTCCAGGTCAAGAATTCAAGGTTTTCCAGACTTTGATTGTCTATTTTCGTGGGCGTTTAGCAAAATTTTCAATTTATTAAATTGATTCGGTTGTTCCATAACACTCTAATCATTGAACACTGAAACGAACCCGAATCTATTTTAAATTTTCCATCACATTTCATAAAACTGATAGAAAAAATCATCCAACACGTATCGTTATGGGTTTTTAAATCATGTTTACATAAGATGTATAAATGGTGTGTTAAACAGGACATTTCAATCAATCATTCGTCATGTGAGGTCCTATCATTTTTTGTTACAGATACCAAATGTGTTGCTGCAGCTCACAAAATTCACGTGTCTGACATCTGAAAATTTAAAAATTGTTTGGAGGGGGTTGAATCATGTAAGATTTTTTTAGAATTCAGAAGAATTTTTTTTATATTGAAAAATCAATAAAAAAAAAACAAATTAAATTTTTGAACTCTTTTTTTGCAATTCAGCGCTAAAAAGTTAATTTTTGACACTGAAAACACTATCGAAAAGCGATAATTTTTCATACATACCTACTGGTTTTCGCCTACAAAAGTACAGTCCACTTGATCAGAAATTTTCAGTCATTTAGCATAGTCGTTAACACGTGGTTATTTGTTACGATGCACTTTTTGTAGGTCGATTATCTAATGAATTTTTAAAGGAATTTTCCTAATTTGTATAAAATTGTGTATGCCGCTCTTTGCAAAACTTGATTTTTTCAGCACTCGACGTAATCTTAAAAATCAGCCAGATAATATCGCTGGGGCTTGTGATATAGCTCAGTTGGCAAGTCTGTTGTCTCCTGAGTCGATGTCCGCGAGTTCGAGCCCAAGAGTAAACATCGAACACAGTTGTACCGGATAGTTTTCCAATAACGATCCGCCAACTGTAACGTTGATAAAGTCGCGAATGCCATAAAGATGGTAAAACAACTATAATCGAAACAAACAAAAAAAAAGCAAGATAATATGGATAAATTTACAACTCGTGCTGAAGAAACCCTCTTTCTGCTACTTGTTGCAATAAATAACTAATTGGAAACCATTCACCAAACAGTGTTTTTGCATTTTGGATTCTGACTTCAAAAGTTTAAAAAAATATGGGCAACAAGTTACACAGTCTTGAATTAACAGTTTTGAAGACAATTTAACAGCATATCAAAGTTTGAGTTATTGAGCAAAATAGAAGCATTTATTCAATTCAGATTCCCCCTTTGTATTTTTTTTATTTTGAACTAGGGAATTTCATATTCTAGATGAATTTTAAAAAATTGCAAAAGGATTTCAAAATTCTTTTTGGCGTCCCGAATTCGAATCACTTGTCAGATTCTGTCAAATCCAGTTCTAGTGATATTGGGTTTTGGAGTATTTTTTTTTAAATTACTAAGTTTTGAGTGATATCAATCTCTTATAACTAATAAACCGACAACCTTCTATGAAAAAACAAAAAATGATTTCGAATTTTTTCATTGTCTTCCATTTGATAAAGGATTGAGATATTACCTAGTTTTTCTAGTTTCCAAGAAAAAATGCTTTAAAAGAATCCTCATGTTTAAAAAAACAATAGAAAAAATGTAACTATTTGTAACATCATTGAAGAACATTTTTGAGCTTTCGGCATCAATGATTCATATTCCATTCACAACTTAGTTTAAGACTGCGATTTTTTGCTTGGAAAAAAATATTTGATTCATTTTGATTAGAAAAATATTCCAAAATATCCTAAGATTCTCTGAGTACATCAGACTGTGACAAATAAACTAAAAGGACGCCTCAGTTTCCTCAGATGTTTAAACGAATCGCGATTTGAGTATCGTAGAAATGTTCTAAAATGTTGCCAAATAATTTCAAAAGTTTACCCTTGAATCTCTAATACTAGAGCTAGCAGAAAGAAAACAAACTGCATATTTTGATATGTCGCCCTCAAATAAGTCAAAATAAGCTCTCGACCCCCCGGCAAACAGAACAAACGCAAATTTTGTTGCCTTGTGCCATCGAACAGAAAAAGATAAGAATTTTTAATTTAATTGCAATAGTTCTGTTATTTTGTTTGCTAACATGAGTTTTTCTTAACATTCAAATTGAAGGATTTTTTTTCTTAAATGCTTCACTCAAAACATACAAATGTATATTTTGAGGGAAGAACTACGCAATGTTCAATCATTTTAACATTTTTAAGGAATTTATAAAGTATCTTCTATAGAAATAAACACACCCTCATGAATTGTTGTACCTATAACCATGGCCGTAGGAACGTGGGGGAGTTTTGGGGGTTAGCCCCCCCCCCCCCCAATGAGGGTCCAAAAAAGCAAGCGAGGTATTCTACGCTACACTCAAAATTTTAAATTTCAAACTTCAAAATAATAAAATTATTATAATAGAGTAAAGTTACTCATGTGAAACAATCTAGACTTAAAACTAATGCCAAAAACCAATCCCAAGTTGAAAATTCTGCTTCAGTTTTTTTTTCACTTGTTCATAGAAATTCAGGTCTGAATATTCAATAAAATTAAACCCATTTTGGAAGTTCTGGGACATTTTCCCATAACCAAAATTGTATTTCTGATTCTGTATCCAGTTTAGGATTCTTGATTTTCTAATTCGAATAATCATGAGAAATCATAAATGAAAATCTGCTTTGAAATCTTGGTGAAAAATTTGGTTTTGCATTCATTTCAAATTTGAATCATATTTTTAGCAAATCATATGCATTTTCAATATTTTTATAATAGTTTTCCGAATATAAAAAGGAAGAATTTCGTTTTATATTCCAATTCGAAGTTCTTTAACTCAGTTCTTAGACTAGATTTATCCATTCGAAGCTTCTAATAGGCGATCCAAAATTGAAAACTCTGATTCAGATTCTTCATTTGAAAATCTCATTTTAATTCAGTTACACATTACAGATTAAAAATAAATAATTGAAAAATTAATATGGATTAAAACAGAACTACAGAATTTAAATAACACGTTCATGAATGAAGCCTCTAAAATATGGCTCATAAAATTCTGATCTGGAATTAAGGTTCGGAAATCGTATTTTTTTGTACATTCCAGAAGTCTTAAAGGAATTTGGAATTGAATTGAAAGTTCAATTTTGAATTCAGGTTTTGAATTCAGATTCAGAATGCAGATTCAAAATTCAGAAAAAGATTAAGCTTTTAAATGAGTTTTTCAATTAACATAAAATTGTTGAGGAATTGAAGAGAACATGAACTTAAAAAATTGCTTGTCAATTCACTTTTTTAATTTACTTTAACTTTTAAATTTACTTATAATTCAATTTTTAGATCTAAAATCTTTTGATCAAAATAGTTTGTTCACACAATTTAGCTGAAAAATTCAAATATAAAGTATAATTGTAGGAAATTTTTCTAAAGCCAAATTTTATACTAAAATCATAAATTTGGTTCAAGTTTGCATCAAGCTTATTTGATCCGAAAAATTTTTATCGCTTACTTTCATATAGTTCATATAGTTCATATAGTCATAATCATATAGTTAAAAACACAATTTATATTAATTTTTTTTATTCGTGCATTGTTGGCCATAAATCATAGGTAAAACTTAGTCACAAAACCCCCGCGGTTCTTCCTACGGTCCTACCTATAAGCATCTTTTTACATTTCCAAATTTGCGTCCAAATTCGAGTTCTGGACTCAAAATTGAACTTTAATTTGCTTTTTTTTTTATATATGATTGATAGTTTTTTTTTATGACTGTAATGATGCACGATACTTGAACAAATTTTAAAGACTTTCTAAATTTCTCATCTCATTCGTCGAGGCAGATTTGAATTCCAGGTTCCCGTACAATTAGTGAGTTTTTTTTCAATTAACAGGTCATTGAAGAGAGGTCCCATATAACCAAAACTGAGTTTCGGTTTTTTTCGTTAACTTTACCGGTTTTGGGACTTAATTCCCGGATTTCCCGGTGCGATTTCTGGGTTTTTCCCGTTTTTCCGGTTCTGTGGATTTTATTCAATTTCTTCAATTCCTTCATCTCATCTCTACAAAAGGATTCTTAATTATTATTTCGGATGCCATAACCCATCTTCCTTAGTAGTTTGAATATTAGTCAGAGGAAAAATGTGAAATGTAAAACAATCAAATTGCTTTGATAGTGGTCTCCTTCAATTTTATTTCTCTCTCATCATCCAAGCTGTCACTTTATTAAACGGCATCAAGTAGGTATCAACTAAAGAAATATTGCAGAAAATTGAAAGGAAAAAGAAAATCGAACGTTGAGATGCACGCTTCAAGATGACACAATTTCCGAGCTGCTAAACGGCGGCGTGGCGCGGATTTGCTTGATTTTTACATCGAAGGAGGAGCCCGCCGCCGTCTTTGAAATTGGCGCTGAAAGATAGCCCCGGGGCCAATTTGGCGATCGATCGATCCTGGGAGAAGAAACACGGGAACAGAAAATATGGATGGATGGAGAATCGAAAACCTAACCTAACTCAACACAACCCGATCGATTGGTCGATCGGGGCAGGAAAAACTTTCTATTTCGTTAGTTTCGTTTTCCTGTTTCGAACAACTCCCACACTTTGTGGGTCTGTTTTTTTTCTCTCTATCCGTTGCTGTTATCTCAGCTATAGGTTGTCAGGCAGCGAAAAATGATTCCACGAAGTAAAATAGAAACCCTTTAACCTAACCTCACACATCCCAATCAACTAAAAGGGAAGGAAACGTCAAATCGCTCCGACGTCGTCGTGACCTCGCGGTTTTTTTCCTTGCCCTTTCCTGGCAAATATGTGAAAAGCGCAACCCTTGTGGAAGCCTATAATTGCCCATTTATGGCACGAAAAGGAAAATCTTTCAGCTCAGCTCAGGGAATATATGGAAAAATGATCGGTTTTCTAGTGGTCTACGACACACGATAGCGACGACGTAGGCCCATTCCGGATTGTGTGTCTCTCAGCTCAGCTCGGCTGGTGTGAAGGTGAATGGGATTGGTGAAATGGGCAAATGGGCTACTACTCGTTGTCGTTGCTGACTACTGCTGCCATTTGGTGAATGGCAGCACCTGTCTGTCACACGGAGATAGATGCTTGTCAAAGGTAGCGAAATATTGTTAGCATTTTGCATGCTCTCGAATAACTAGCTACAGGTATGCAACATACACGGCCTGGTGCAGCACAGATTGTCGTTTTGTCGGTGCATTCCAGCTGATGGAAGTTTAGTTAGTTCATGGTCACGCCGCCACACCAGTTCTGGACATTTACTGGTGTGGCGTCGATGGCTTTTTTTTCTCTCTCCGACTCGTGGAATGCCTTTAATAAATAATACATGGAAAATGGGAGTGTTTCGAAGTTGTTAGGTCGATACTTGCTATGGAAAGGTAATTGGGTAAATTAAACCTCTAGTGTGTCAATTATTTTCGATTGTATGGCTGACTGAAAACGCATAGGATTTACAAATATCAGAACACAGCTTAGGACTTGTGATATAGCTCAGTTGGCAAGTCTATTGTCTCCTGAGCCGATGTCCGCGAGTTCGAGCCCAAGAGCAAACATCGAACACAGTTGTACTGGATAAATTTTTCAATAACGATCCGCCAACTGCACCGTTGATAAAGTCGCGAATGCCATAAAGATGGTATAACGACTATAATCGAAACAAAAAAAAAAAAAAAGATCACAGCTTAGTTGTAATTTCAAGAAATTCAAAAATAAATCGATATTTATACGGATCAAATACGAAACAAGTTGGTGGGTAAATTTTTCAAGGTCACCATTGAAAGAGAGCTAGGCCTTTGATTTAAAGTGTCCAAATTTTTTATCAATTGGACCCTCTTCTTAAATTCACTTTTGTTGAGGCCTAAACCTTTGATTTAAAGTGTCCAAATTTTTTATCAATTGGACCCTTTTCTTAAATTCACTTTTGTTGAAATGAGTAATCAACTCAGGTTTCAGGGGTGAAATAGAGTTATCTTTATTCAGATTTGTTCGTCAAGTCCTTACACAACAACCCACTTTCCACTTCTCATATTCCCTAAACGGGAAAGTATGGGAGAGTGGGGAATCATGGGCCACTTTTTTTCGTTGTTCCATAACTTCTTTATTAAAAAAGATAAAATGAAAATAAAAAATGGTATGGTTTTCTACATTTTCAAGGTATCATAAGGTATTTTTTAAAAAAATTTATTAAGTTATTTTCCCCAAATTCTGACTGTTTGAAAAAAAGCAATATTTTTTGGATTTTGAAAAATGGTGGGGAATCGTGGGCCACCAAATCCAAATTGACCAAATAACATGCAAAGTTTATGAGTTGACCCAAAACTGTGATTTCCTAATTCATTTCGTTATTTAAAAGAAATTTCAGATGATGAAATAAAAAAGAGAGCTGTGTATGATCGAACAGATTCCTAAACCTGGCTTGCGAACGTTTTGGCAAAATTTTATTATATAGTATGGACAAAATATTTTCATAACTCTTCATTTGGCATAAGAAAACTTTGCAGATAAGTAAAACGTATTTTAAGTTCTGAATGTGTATAAAAACATAAAAATATAGGTGATTCAAGATGAGTGGCCCACGATTCCCCACAAGCTATGATTTGCAAATTGGTTGCGTTTGTGTGACTTATTGATGTTTCATCAAAAATTCCTTTTCCACGTGAAAGATCATGACAAAACTAAGATCATAAGCGTATGAGCATATTTTTGTTATGCACTTTAGGTTCACCATCGATGAAATTAGCGGGTGTTTTTTTAATTATGTAAGTAAATTTTTCTACCTTTTTTTAGCTTGATAAATAAAAAAAGCATATGATGCGTATTTCAGTCAACAACATATAGGAATATATGCTCACGCAAAGCGACGGCGATGACAGTTGGTTTGAGATTTTTATCTCAACACACATCTGAGATATTAAAAGTGGCCCACGTTTCCCCATGGCCCACGATACCCCACTCTCCCCTACTCATTTCTCATTGAGTACATTGATACTCTTACCCAGAATATCTTGCAACACTATTGTGTTACCACAAACCCAATTTTAGTTGCCTCGCTTAACCGTGTGATGATGTGAACATTTGTACCGCGTTTATCATCATCATCTGTCATCAGCAATCATTGATCCGAATTGGTATCTCGAATAGTTTAACTCCAATGTAAGATAGGGGGGCCCTCTTGAGTAAGAATAAAAGTATTTTCCCGTAATTATGCGTACTGAGCAAATCAAGCCCAATTTTTTCAAAACCTGGTAGAATTTATGCTTTGTATTTCGAATTTTTCTACATAAAATACAGACAAATCTAAGAAGAACCCAAAAACGAAAAAAATCAAGAAGAAACTGTTGAAAAATACCTCAATTTTTTATTTAACATCGTTGAAATCGTTTCAATTTTAAAAAACACAATTGCGCCCAATTGAAATTTTTAACATTAAATAATACATCACGGTTTCTTAACTATTTAATAGAGAATATATTTAAGAAAATGCACATTTTTTTCAAAATATTTAGAATTAAAAAAATACGAATTTTACGGCGGGTAAATAAACTTTCTCTTTGCATTGTCAAAATTTGAAAACAAAAACAGTAATTATCAGTTTTTAAAAGGAGATTTGCAGTAGGTACAAACAGAATAGGAAGCAGAATTAAGAAAAATTTCTCTTGAACACTGAAATCAGGTAAAAGTGGTGAATCGAGAAGAAAGTGAAAAAAAAACATTTGAATTTCAAGTAGAAAATCTATGTTAACTTTTCAATTATAATTTAAATTGGCTTTGGTTCATATCTTTTTCCGCAAATCAATATTGAAAAATATTTGATTATATTGGATCCATCGGAAATGCTGGATTTCTCTATTTTAGTTCCATTCCAAATTTTGCGTTCGAATTTAAACTTTTACAAATAATTTGACCAAAGTTTTATACGATTCATGCTAAGATAGATACTCTTTTTTAAATTTCCAAAGTTAATATCTTGGATTCAGCATATTATTTTCCAACATCTAATTATCAAATTATGTTCTTAAAGCTTTCTTATTTTACAATTTATCTTCCAGATTTTATAATACAGATTGAACTCATTAAGATTTTTAAGTCTTTTATAGGTTCTTCACATTTCTGGTAGTTTTTAGAACTTTGTTCAAGATGTACAAAATTTATTTAGTTTCCTAATCTAAATCGTTTTAAATGATAACTGATTCTGTGTTTGATTTGAAAATTAAATCTGAATTTTGATCTTATGTTTTCAAATGAAACTTTTGTCACATTAAGATAAGCTGTTTGACAAAAGTTTCTGTATTTATTGGATCAGATGGTAGTCTAATTCTTGTTTCAAAATTGGAACTCGTATCGCATTTTTTTATATTTGAAACATGTTTTTATGTGAAAACGATTTTCTGTGCTCAAAAAATTGTAAATTAATATAAACATTTGGATTATGAATTAAAAAATTCAGCAAATCCTGCTTTGGCTCTGATAGTAATATTTATTCCCAATATTGTATTTGAATTTCATTTGTAATTTGTTTTTCATAACTTGATTTGAAATAATGATTTTAATTTCGAGACACTGAATAATAGTTCTGGATTGTATCTAATTTTGGTTTAAAATTTTATATATGTAATTTGTTCTACTCCTTTAGTTTTGGATCCATAGTCAAATATTTATTCTACTTTTGGAGATTCACTTACCGATTAATGAATTTGAAAAACGTTAAATTCTTTAATTTTCACCTATTTCTTTTAATTTTTGAAACAAAGAGTTTTAGTTAGTAAGCTATGAAATAAATTTCGTATTGAATTTTCCATTCAACAGCTCTAATCAGAGTTCTAATTTTTTATTAGTTGATTGACTCTTCCGCAATGTTATATTGACAAATAATGTTTGAGGATGAGCAGAATAACCATTATATTTGTAGGCAATATATTGAATTGATTTCCAGCTCAGATGTATGTATATATAAATGTTATGTATTCTTTGGGATGAAATATAAAAAATCGTTTCATAGGGGCACCCTGATGGCTTTATCCGGCCCTGGTGGCAACGGATGTATGAGAAAAATTTCATGATCAAATATTGAAAACCGACTATATACATTTTGTAGATGAGCTCAAAAAATTTACCTCTGCAAAATTTCAGCTCAATCGGACTTGATTGGTGCCTCAAAACGCTCAAAGATTCGAATTTTTGACTCTAAAAAATCAAAGGAAATCCTTAAAATCGAAATTTTAATTTTGATGCCAAATGACATACAAGAGCATGAAACGTCGAAATCTGATGTTATCTGGAAAAAAAATATTTCTAAATCTAATTCTTAATAATTATAAGACTTTCTGCAACTTAGTCGATTTTTCTAAAAACCCCAGAAATTCATTTTTTATCATTTGCTTGAAAATAGCTATTAGAATTTGAATTTGAAAATTAGAATAGATTTGTCCTAATGCAACCCTCCTATGGAATCCTCCAAAAAAAATTGTGTGAATTTTTTTAACAATATGTTTCTGATCTTACTTTTACCATTTATTTACCTATCTATATATAATTTTTGCTGTTTCTATGATTCCATCAACCAGTCATGAAGTAAATTTTCTGAAAAATTGAGTAAACACATGTGTTTGTTCTGTTTTATTTGTCATTACCAGATTAAGGTAGGACAAAATAGGTAAAGTAGACGTAGGAGAATAAAGAGATAAATTCATCAAAATGCATAAGGAAAAGAAGTTAGAACCTATTTTTAATGGTACTAAAAATAGTTTAAAATTATGAAATCAAGCTCGGATATGACACTAGGGTGGCAGCCAATAATGGATCATGTCGAATTTCGATAACCGACCTTATACATTTTGTAGATGCGACCTGTGCAAAATTTCAGCTCAATCGGACTTGATTTATTGTGCCTCAGAGCGCTCAAAGTTTCGGTTTTTGTACTTTTTGTAATTGCTGAAGGGAGGGCCAAAAATCGAAATTTTAATTTTGATGCCAAATGCCTTAAAAATGCATTGAACGCCAAAATTTGGAGTTATCTAGAAAAAATGTTTATGCCAAAAATTGACTTGAAAATTTCCAAAAGAGGGACCAAAGTAAATTTGGAAAACAGAAATTCAATTTTTATGCAAAATAACTTAGAAATGCATAAAACGTCGAGATCTATAGTGTTATTTTTAAAAACAACATTTTTTTGATCAAAAGTCGACTTTGTAGGACTTCGTCAATTTTTTCTTCAAACTTCTATTTTGTACAAAATTATTTTTTGAGATTACACCAGATTTCGATGTTTTATGCTTTTTTAAGTGAATTGGCATCCAAATTAAAATTTTGACTTTTCTGGTTTTTCTATGGTCCTCCTTTTGGTGATTTTTAAGTCATTTGGCATCAACATAAAAATTTTGATTCCCCCCTTTGGTGTTTTTTGAGGGCCAAAACCAGAAACTTTGAGCGCTTTGAGTCACCCCTAATCAAGTCCGATGAGCTGAAATTTTTCGCAGGCCAGTTGAAATTAGACAATTTGCAGATATTTTGAGGCATTTTAGGACATTTTACAGTAGTTGCTGTCGTACATAGCGAGCTATTTTCTAGGGTTCAATAGCGTATTGGAAGGAGTGAACTCGTCTTTACTTAGATAATAAGAATTCTTGAAGTTCTTTGAAATTCCTTGTGTGTTTTTGCAATCACAAATATGAAAAAAGGGAAATTTTACAAAAATCACGGTTTTTATCACATTAAAAATACTTTTTTCTAGTTGTCTTCAGTTTATTTCAGATATTTGAAATTATCATCATGAGCCAATGTCCAGTGGCAACAACAAGCAACAAGATCAAGAGGTCTTAGATGGAAAAGACAAATATCATTTGATAGAGGAAAAGGCTTATAATACTAAAGTTAAAAACAGATTAAAAATAAATTGAGTTATGGACCACTTTCCATATAGCGATAAATGTGTTTTTTTTTTAATTAAACGAAAAATAAGAGGGCTAAAGGTATAGAGGGTCAAGGGAGAGAAAAATAGAGAGGTGAGGGAAATACTGAAATGAAGAGATAAAGGTAAAGAATGATAGAAATATAGAGGAATAGTTTGATAAAGATAAGAAGATTAAAGCTAGGAATACGGAGACATAAAGAGGTCGATTGGTGGAATGAGAGAGACGTAGAGAGATCGAATGATAAAGATATTTTAGAGAAAAACCTAGCAATTGATGGTGAATTGAGGAATAGGAGAAATAAAAGGAGATAGATAGATGAAGAACTAGAAACATCCAAGGGATCAAGGATGAAAAAGATAGAGAAATATAGAGATGAAGAAAAAGATAGATAAAGGAAAAACGAGATAAAGGGAAAGAGAGATAAAGGGAAAGAGAGAGAAAGAGAGTAAGAGTATAAGAGATAAAGAGAGTAAGAGAGTAAGAGAGTAAGAGAGTAAGAGAGTAAGAGAGTAAGAGAGTAAGAGAGTAAGAAAGAAGGAGAGCAAGAGAGTAAGAGAGTAAGAGAGTAAGAGAGTAAGAGAGTAAGAGAGTAAGAGAGTAAGAGAGTAAGAGAGTAAGAGAGTAAGAGAGTAAGAAAGAAGGAGAGCAAGAGAGTAAGAGAGTAAGAGAGTAAGAGAGTAAGAGAGTAAGAGAGTAAGAGAGTAAGAGAGTAAGAGAGTAAGAGAGTAAGAGAGTTAGAGAGTAAGAGAGTAAAAGAGTAAGAGAGTAAGAGAGTAAGAGAGTAAGAGAGTATGAGAGTAAGATAGTAAGATAGTAAGATAGTAAGAGAGTAAGAGAGTAAGAGAGTAAGAGAGTAAGAGAGTAAGAGAGTAAGAGAGTAAGAGAGTAAGAGAGTAAGAGAGTAAGAGAGTAAGATAGTAAGAGAGTAAGAGAGTAAGAGAGTAAGAGAGTAAGAGAGTAAGAGAGTAAGAGAGTAAGAGAGTAAGAGAGTAAGAGAGTAAGAGAGTAAGAGAGAAAAGAGAAAGCGATAAAGAGAGAGATGAATAGGTAGGGACATACAGAGATAAAGTGATTGAGGAACAGAAATATAGAGAAACTTAAGAGAATGAATGATTGAAGATATTGATATGTGGTTAAAAAAATATGGATAAAAGGATTAAGAAATGGAGAGCTGAAGACGAAAAATAAGTGAAAGAGTGAAAGTCATTGATCTTTGTCACAAAGCAAATCATCTGCGACAGCATGATTTTTTTTATGATATACAGTCAAATTTATTTAAAAGCATCCTTGAGAACTGGATACTTGAATTATTCCAATCAATTTGGAATGCCTAATCCATTAATTCTTAACGATTTTTTTTTCAATTGAAAAATTTTCTTTCTACGTTTAAAAGTCTATTTCTCTTACTGAAAAAACACTCTGAAATTCAAGGTTTCATATCTAGGAATCTTTTTTTCCAATGTAACTCCAATTTCTGCCTTCACTATACTGCCCCTACTTTCATAACAGTCCCATATGCAAAAACAAGCAAGCGAGAAAATCAGCTTTTCCTGTTTTGGAATATACATATTTTCGAATTGTGACCATAACGTTAGGTATAAACGAAAATCATTTGATGGAAGGTGTTCAAGGTTGTCATAACAAATCGTTCGACCTGAAATTTTCGAAATTGGGACATTGATAAGATCGGGAGCACCATTTTTATTCGTTATGGGACAGTTATGCGAGCATATTTGAGATTTTTTTCAAATCTACTCGCATAACAGTCCCATACAGAATATGTTTTGCTCACCAAGCTACTTTCTAAGACTTGAATTTGATCTTTTTTGAACTTCTAAATGCAGTTATCAAAAAAACAAACCTTTTGAAAAATATCGTGAATTCTTCAATGTAAGTTCAATCTTTTTACGATTTTGATTGCATCTGATAGTTTTTCGCTGAGGAAGAGATTCCTTTCTTCTTACTGGTCTGCCTTCGACATCAAGAGAATTGAATCTTTATTAAATGATTCAAAGCAATAAATCAAAGACTATTTCGTCGAAAGAAACATTGAAAAGTAACTAAATCCGTGGTACTTCACATATGGGACTGTTATGCGGGTATATTTCATATGGGACAGCCACGAGTTGATATTTTTATCGAAATTTCTGGAACAAAATCTCTTTTTTTATTGTTTTATATTGAAGCCCTATGTTCAAAATGACGAACTGTCAGGTTAGATGAAAAATGACGGAAATTCATATGGGACTGTTATGCGAGTAGGGGCAGTATACTCTTTTGGAGAAATGAATATGTGTCGAAATGTTGAAAAAAGAGCTTAAATCTTGGCTAGATATCATATCAAAATTCGAATTTGTGGAATTGTAAATGAATAACGCGTTTTTTAAATATTAAATCGAAAATTGGAAAATAGAATTCGATTATTATACTTATTCAAAAACATGATTTTCTAACGTCAAAGAATCATTGACCAAATCAAATTTCATGATGCAGCAATGCACCGGCTGAAATCGTTTGTTTTTCCATTAAGATGCACCAGCCGATCAGATCAGATGCCAATTCAGATGCCCTGCTGCTGATGCTAGTCTGTAATTTATATTTGATTAAATGCACTTTTTTTCGTTTACCCTTTGCTGCCAAGATCCACTGAACCCATCGCAATTGCAGCGGCTAGATGAATGGTCGCAGATCGGGAATTGCACCAAGATTAATGTTCACTTTCGAGAGACTTGAAGCTTTTCTAGAGAGGGGATTGGGGAAATAGCAAGATTTCATTGCCAATCAACTTGGGACTCATTGAACTCATCGCGTTGTCTAGGGTTTCATGATTTCTCCACAACCTAGGATTCCTGCAATTGGACCACTGCTTAGGTTTTGCAGATCGAAAACTCTTTGGCTTTTAGCCAATAAACCAATTGGAAGGTACTAACAGGTTAAGCTGAAGTTAATTTATTGGGGCTCATCTCAACGCTGCTGAGAGATCGATTGAAGATCGGCTGGAAAGTCTCGTGGATGCCATCAGCATCATCGATTTCAACCGGGATGAGATCTATCGCTCTACGCCGGATCGCCAATGGGCTGGCTGGAAGAGTATGCAAATCATAGACCACTTTTACCGGAGTCTCTGACTCAGAGAGACCCCCGATAGGGCGGAAGATTAACGGGTTGCAATCGAAGCCGGGGATTGATCTATGCACGCAGCTTCAAATCTCGAATTTCTTGGCTGCAACCTGCTGTTGATGCTAAAGGAAACTTGCAACGACTCGGGATGAAATGCTGCTGATTGATAAACGGTTAGACACGTTTGTTTCCTACTGTGCACCAGAAGAAGACGAAGACATTTCGATACGCTTTAGGAATAAAAAATTATCTCAGTATGTTTAATTGAAATCGAAGAGCAGTGTATGGCGATAGTGATAGATAGGCCTTTGGATGCTGACAACTTTTAAAGAATCCGATGGGTCTATTTTTCTCAGGTAACGAAAACTTTCTTTAGAGCTGAAACGATCATTTGAGTGCTTGAGAAACTTTTTTCAAATTAGTCGGAAAAAGTCACAATGAAGCAACAGGTATTAGAATTGATAATTTTCTATGATTTACATCCTATTACAACTGCTTGAGAGCAATTCGAGTTTCGCCTTCTAGGGATTCTTTCCCAACTTCGTTTATGGTAATAGATCACGTTTACTTTCAAATAGCACGAATCAGTTCTCGATGATTAAGGCTGGTTAGCCAAACTCAGCCAAGCCAAGCACTTGATCCCAGTAAATACCTTACTAAACGTGATATTTATTAGGTCGTTCAGCGGTCGTCGGGCAACATTTCATTGACCGATTTGATAGGTCCGAACGAAAATTGGCTTTCCGAAAAGCCTTCGTCTTTCATACCTTAAAAGTGTAAAGACCTTTCGCGGTGGAGATGGCGAGCCTGAATTGTTTAGGCGAACCGACCCACCTACTAACTCATTGTCGGGGAAAAGGTCAATTGATTCTGGTCACAACATCATAGAACGCTCAGCTCGATGGGAAAATCGAAACCGAGACGGTTGATTTTGTGAAATGGAAAGCTATTTGGGTATGAAATAATACTCAAATACCCGCAATCTGTTTACCGCACCCTTAAGCTGTTTTGGGCTGGAGCCTTCGATTTACCGATTTCACTAGTTTGATAGAAATTTTCCGACTTTTGAATGTATATTCTCCCATCGAATAAGACCAATAAGAATTTATTTGATGTTTTTTTGTTCGACAGATATTTGAGGGTTTTGACATTCTATCAATCGAGCGCTAAAAAGTTTGTTTCCATTGTTATACAGTCAGAAGTCGGCTTTACAGATTATCCGATTTGCGTCAAGTTAACTTATTCTTTTTTCCCAGAACTAGAGAGTGAGGAATAATTTTAATATTAATTACCTTCAAACTACCTTGAATTACCAAACAAACCTTGATTTAATTTTTTTCCTTTTTTCTTTTCTTCCAGGTAAACGAATTCATTGATTTTACAATATTGGATAGGTGACCGTAAGTTATTATAAAACGTTCGATTAAAATACGCCACAATTGATGTAAAAAATTTAAAATTCGATAACTTCGTTTTTTTAATGTTAAGATCAGAAGAATGAAACATGTAAAAACAATTAAATAATTCAAAAGAAATCATACAAACCCGAATAATTTCTCAGAAATCAAAAGGATCGAGAAAATTGAAATGATTTAACATTTATTTTAAAATAGGAGTATTAACCAAATCCAAGCAATTTAGAAAAACCAAAGATATCAAGAAATAAAAAAAAACCTTAAAGTGTCAAAAAGAAGATTAAAATATCCAAAAGTTTGAGAAATGTGCCGAATTAAGAATATCTATGACCTCAAGTGTGACAAATATGTACAATGTACCCCAAATGACCCGACATTTGAAAAAGTTATGTGCTGTAGGTTTAAATTGATCCTAGGCCTAGTACAAGGTCTCATGCCAAATTTGGACCAGATCGGATCTCGGGAAAGGGTCGCTCAACGAGCTTAAATTTTGTATGGGATTATGGGACATTTTGTTCGGGAGGAACACGAAAATCCAATTTTTCATCAATAACTTTGGTCCTCTTCGGTCGATTTCTTTTGAAAACAGTTTTTCTTAAAGCCTAAACTATGACAAATATTTCAGCAGAAGACTGCATTTCGATTCAAATAAAGACACAAAAGTTATTAAGCTTCAAAAAATAGTTATTTTTTTTAAGGGTGATATTCATCACTATTAATAAGAGATTTTTTATCATAAGTCGAATCGAAATGCAGTCTTCTGATGAAGTACTTGTCATAGTTTAGGCTTCAAGAAAACCTGTTTTCAAAAGAAATCGACCAAAGGGGACCCAAGTTATTCATGAAAACTGAATTTTCACGTTCCTCCCGAACAAAATGTCCCAAAATCCCATACAAACTTAAGGCTCGTTGAGCAACTTTTTCCCGTGATCTGATCTGGTCAAAATTTGGCATGAGACCTTTTACTAGGCCTAGGATCAATTTAAGCCTACAGCGCAAAACAAATTTGAAAATTCTTGAAAATTCTCAGACAAATTTGAGGCAGTCTAATGTACATCATTAGCAAATCATGAAAATCAATAATATGAAGACTATCAGAACGCTTCATAAGACCATAAAATTTTGAAGACGGAGAAAATAAGAAAGCAAGTAAATAGATATAGATATGTACATTAGACCGTTGCAAGCTTTGTATGAAAATTTCATACAAGGTACACCGGGGCAAGTGCAAACGGTTTTCACCATAGTTCAACTTCCACATGTCCTAGAAAAATATGTATATCTATGTTCAAAAATTATCAATAATCGTTCGTTGCATCACCAAAATAGTTCTCAACAAATTCCTGTTGGAAGTGAAAAATTAAAAAAATTTGGTAAAAAGTAACGGTGCTTTTGTGAAAAAAAATCAAAATTTGCACTTGCCCCGTTTATGGGGGCAAGTGCAAACGCAATACTTTTTCCAAACTTATTCACAGATGAGTCAGTGTATCGGTCCTAAAATGAATTATATACATGTTCCGGTACGTTTTATCAACTTTTATTAATATGTTTGCAGTTTTCTTGCAATATTGATAACTTTTTGGAAATCCATTTTTAGTGACTGTTGTTTTAAGCAAAAGATCTTCATTTTCAGATACAACACTTTGGATACCCCTTCTGACCATTTTAATATAATGCTGAACCATTTTGGTGATGAATTTTCTGAAATGGCTAATATTGCATGGCTTAAAGGTGCGTTTGCACTTGCCCCGCAGTGTGGGTTGACAAGAGCGAATATTATTTTCATAACTTTCGGGGTATACTGAAAATTTATCATAAATTTTCTTCTTTCATTTGAATATCGGTCTCAAACACTCACCTTTGAACGAAAATTCGGATTTGAATGCCCTTTTTTGTAGCCAAAATATGCAAAACAAAAACACACTGTTCATGTCTAGTACGTACTTGAATTCGTGTGTGATCAAACAGTGCCGTGTTTTTAGTGAAAAATTTAAAGAAAGTTTAGTTTTTCTATGTCAGATTGTTTGTTTGGGTCTAAACAACAATTTCTTGAAGAAGAAATATTTATTTACTTTTTTTTGTAATAGAGAAAAGTTGAACGTTTGCACTTGCCCCTGTGTACCTTACATTTTTACACCTCCCATGACTTTCTTTTGTTGTTTTTAAATTTTTGGGAGCAATTTATTCATTCCTGATTTAGCGCAACGAGGTATAGTTTTGTATGGAAATTTTTATGGGAAAATAATTTTTTTCATTTAAAAATCGCCAGAGATTTACTGAAAGTTCTAAAAAAACATATCTTAAGATTTTAAATATTCCTTGATTCTTGCAGTACATTTCATGTTAACAAACCTTAAACCTAACTTTTACCCTAGAAAAGATATTCAATCTTTTGCAAAAAAAAGCTGTTAAACCGTGGGATGAAAATAGAAAATCGCAAAAAACTGCTTTGCATAGCCAATAAATTTGTTAACTTTCTAAATCTTAACAAATACATTTCTTGAAATGTGTGATGTGTAATATTTTTTTCCATGAAAAACTTCGCTTCTTCTCATGTATGTATGTATGTATGTATCCACCTTACTTCGCTTCTTCTCATGTTAGCAAAAAATGAAGCTTATAAGAATAGTGAACACCAAAAATCAAAGACTAACTTCATTTCATGCTTATTTGAGTTTTCCAGATGATTTAATACGCAAAAATTTCTTCTTCAACTATAATTTTCATATAAAATTGAAACGCGTTGCGCTAATTCAGGAATCAACCAAATCATCTGAAAATTTACACTGATGCTTGGTGACCCAAAAGACATAAAAAAATCATATGGGAGCAAATAGTAATATTTTACAGCGGTCTAATGTACATTTGTATGTATTCAAATATTTTTTTTAAAGATGTAGAAAACCAAGTTATCAAAAAACGAATCCTGTAAATTTAAGGAATGATAGATTCAAGGAAATGTGAAAAAACAAAAATTCAAGAAAATAGAAAAAAATATGAATTACATATGAAACACATACAGAAGATTATCACCATTGATCACTTCAAGAATTAAATTTAATTAGGAAAAAGCAAGAGAATTATGAAAATCCAAAACATCCAGTTATTTGATCAAATCATGAAAACCAATTAAGATGAGATAAAAAAATCAATAAAATGATGAAAAGCTTGAAAAAAATTGAAAATAAGAGATTCAAGCAAATAAACCCTTTAAGGCTGTTCGCAAAATATTTGTTTTGGGAAAATTTAACCTGTAGTTTGTAGGCGTTTCCCTGGCCACAAATATTATCCAATTTTAATGATTTTATTTTTATTGATTAGGTAATTTATTTTTGTTTCTTATTATTTTAAAGGAAGTTGAAATGTTTTACTTGGTTTTCTGTAGATGGTTACGAATCAAAAAAGACCCGAAAAACAATTTTAGTTTTAATTTATTCATAATGTTAATTTTTCCGGAAAATCAGTCACATGTTTTTTATAAACGAACGATATTTATTTTACTCCAACGTTTCGGTGTCGTTTAACACCATCCTCAGGGATTCTATAAGTGTTATAATGTGTTTTACAAGTTAAAAAATAGTGTTTGTTGGTTCAATTAGTGTTATGTTGTACTCACAAAATGGTCGTTGTTTCTGTGCTTTATGTGAAAGCGTACTATCCGGATTTTGTTTTTGGGTTTAGTTTCACTGTGAATGGATTATAATATTAATTTAAATTTCCATCTAAACTAAAAAAGGCGTCTTACACATAATTTAAATTTGAGTTCTCACTATTTCCACAATCAACTTTCAGGCGGTACTTGTATCGAATCTTCTTGCGTTGTTTTCGGTGTTTTATCACTATCGATATTTTTGACGGATTTTTGACGTTTCTTTCTGTAGTTGTGTTCGTGTAATATGCTTAGAACAGAGGCAAAAATTGTGCTGAGATTTTTGCAATCTGTTCTCTGGTTTACGGTGTTGGGTGTATTGAAAATGTGACACATTTCCAAGAAATTGAGTGTGTGTTTGTTGTAGCTTGTGTCTAATACAGATGTGTTGCTTATATTAAATGTGTGTCCTGTTTCGATAATATGGTCGATGAGAGCCGTATTATCTTTCTCTCTGGTTTTCTCTGTTCCTATTGGTTTGTTTATGTTTTTGTCTCTCTTTTCCTTTAATGTTTTGATGTTACTACGGTGGCCCGAGAGCCTCTGATCTAGTGTGTTCTTGGTAAGACCAATATGCACGCTTGAGCAGGGCTCTTGGCATGGGATTTGGTATATTAAGTTGGACTTCTCACCGATTCGTTTTGGGTCCTTCACTCGGCTGAACAAGTCTCCCACTGTCATGTTTTTTCTGCTCGCTACTCTGACGTTGGGATAGTCTGTAGCTAAGCATTGGATCAGTCGATCGGTGAGGAGCGGTACATATGGTACTGATCGGTATGATACTTCTGGTTGGCATGCTGGATCGTTGATCTCGATGTTTTCAGGATGGTGATTGCTGGCTGGAATTTGTTCGGATGGATCGGAGTGTGGAATTTGTTGGATATTTGTGCTGGTTGACGGTTGGTTGGGGTCCGGATTTTGGGCTTTTAAGATGTGGGTGAGTTCGGATGGATCGGAGTGCGGAGTTTGTTGAAGATTTGTGCTAGTTGACGGTTGGTTGGAGTCCGGGTTATGAGTTGTTGAATTGTTGGCGAGTTGATTCATTTCCTGGTAGGTGTTGTGTTGTGGTTCTTCATTCGGGTATGGTCACATTTTCAATACACCCAACACCGTAAACCAGAGAACAGATTGCAAAAATCTCAGCACAATTTTTGCCTCTGTTCTAAGCATATTACACGAACACAACTACAGAAAGAAACGTCAAAAATCCGTCAAAAATATCGATAGTGATAAAACACCGAAAACAACGCAAGAAGATTCGATACAAGTACCGCCTGAAAGTTGATTGTGGAAATAGTGAGAACTCAAATTTAAATTATGTGTAAGACGCCTTTTTTAGTTTAGATGGAAATTTAAATTAATAGTATAATCCATTCACAGTGAAACTAAACCCAAAAACAAAATCCGGATAGTACGCTTTCACATAAAGCACTGAAACAACGACCATTTTGTGAGTACAACATAACACTAATTGAACCAACAAACACTATTTTTTAACTTGTAAAACACATTATAACACTTATAGAATCCCTGAGGATGGTGTTAAACGACACCGAAACGTTGGAGTAAAATAAATATCGTTCGTTTATAAAAAAAATGTGACTGATTTGCCGGAAAAATTAACATTAAAATATACAGTCGACATCTCAAAAATAACATTTATTCATAATTTTCGACAACTTTGCTGTATTTAAAGTGTTTCTTTGAGCTTTCGAATAGTCAAAAACGAATGTTTCCGCTTATGTATAAATAGGGAGGGCGATAAAAATTTTGACCGCTCTCTCGGATTTTAAGATAGAAAAAAATCATGTTACAAAATGTTACATCCAATTTTGGCGTTGCTTCGCTGTATCCCGATTCTCAATGAACCAATTTTTAAGACTCAAATGTTAGTTTTTTCGTATTATTTTTATAATCATTTTCATTTGTCTCTTGAAAATCTTAGTTCTTCAGTATATTGGAATGGTGATAAAGCTAATTTGAATCTGTGCTTTGGGTCATTTTGAACAGCATTTAAAGGTTAAAAAATCAAGAAAAAAAGGTCATCAAAATCATGAAAATGTTTGAAATATTAAAAAAAAATGAAAAAAAGAGAATACCCAAGCAATTAATAATAATAAAAATTATGGAAGGGGGGGAATTTTACTTCTATATCGCTCAAAGCCTAAGACATTTCATTTTAAGCCACTATGTAACGTTTTCACATTGATACTCTTTTTCAATTGTAAGTTTTGGTTTGTAATTCAATAAATCTTCTGTATTGAAAATCAAACCTAGACACCAAAAACCCTGCCTCGTCGTTAGAATGGGTTTTTGATCAGAAGTGTTAGCAAACAAGATCAGAATTTGAAACCAACCATCATCTATAACAAATTTCAATTTGTCATAACCAATTTACTGCTAATATAAAATATTCTTCAAGATACCAATTTCAGTTTCAATTTTATTATGTGTTTCTTGTTCCTCTTAATGCTACTCCACATTCATAAGGGTTTTAATAAAACTTGTATGCCACAAAAAAGTAAGGGTTTTGATGGATTACACAACGCCACAAAGTTCACAGTTTTTCGAGGTGGAAAAAACTTATGAGCAATATTTCATAAAGTTTGATGCATTGAATCAAAAATATGTAGGTGATTAGTTTTTTTTTCTATCAGCTTTTGTTTTTTTAATAACCTGAAAAATAAGTATAAACCATTTGAGAAAGTTTAACACTTTTTGATAAAACTTTAAACCATTACAAAAGAATTTTTAAATACAAGTTATTAATTGATTATCAACTTTTTCTAAAACCGCAAGTAATTTTGACTTCTGCGAAAAAAGTGAGAGATGTTTCCTATTTGTTTTCTTTTTCACCTTAAGGGAAATTCATCGATTTAAAAAAAAGTTTTATCTCAAAATGATTTTTTTTATAAAGTAAAAATGAAATTATTGCAGGCTTCAGCAAATAGATTAAATTAAATGAAACCTTTTTTTAACTTCCTTCAGAAATGTCAGAAATATTTGTTATGATATCTTTCAAATTAAAAAAAAAAATGTAGAATTCACATTCACGATCAAATATTTTTCCTTAAATAATAAAGCATAAAAACAAATTCAGAATCAGTTTTTTTCTTTAATGTAGCTCTTTTTGTTCATTAGTTATCAATTACACTCAATATTGAGTCAATTTTAAACTCATTAACTCTATATCACCAAAACAAGAAGCGATAGACAAAATCTGTGTAAAGATTCGAGTTCAGGATGTCAAAATATACTAAATTAACAAAGGTACAAAAAGGTGTTTTATTGAGTTTTTAATTAGGTAAACTATGTAAAGAAGTGTTTAAAACGGTGAGAAGTTTCTATTGTAAATAATTCTAACGTATCTTTCATATCTTTGTATTTTTTTATCATTTTAAAATAATTTTACCGAATTTTATTTTATAGTTTTTGAAATTTTCAAATTAAAGGACCACATTTTATATATAAACAATTGATTTTTTTTTAATATTTTCAAAAAATTTTATCTTTGTTTTTTAACTCTGAGTTTTTGGTTTTCTGAAAACATAATCTTCTTTAAATTTTTAATAAGAAAAAAAAACAGCTTCTACTTTTTGTCCTTGTCAGGACAAAATATTTGAATAAACTGTGAAAAAGTATTCAGAGCATTCTTTAAACAAAATATTATGCACTTGAAAGTTTAACTTATTTTTATTATTTTAAATCACCTTTTTTGTAAAGATTGTGATTTTTTTTATTGATCTATGAAATGTTCCAAACATTCTTCATTCACACATCTATGAAATGTTCCAAACGATTACATATAGCAACTTTAAAGCTAAATTGCAATGCTTTTGAAGTGCTCTTTCGATGTAACAACAAAACATGGAATTCCTTTTTTCAATTTAAATCAGCATCTTATATATCATTTAATGAATCACCCATTTCCCACCCTGAACTGTGCCACTTTAAGCTGTCAATGAAGGATGGAACTTTTAAATATCAAGTTTTATAGGACGAATTTTAATATAAAATATGATTCGTTCTCAGACTTTCATTACTGACACTCTTGATATAATTTTTTTTTTAAAATCAAATTAAATTAGATCATCAACTATGTGTTTTGAATAATTTTTTTAAAGTCCAATATGGATTTTTTTTTCTTCAAGAATTCACATTTCAAAGCATGATTTAATTTTTTTTAATTCAAGGAATTGCAATGAAATTTTTCAATCAACTCTTCAATTGAAAATAAGGAAAGGAAATGTAAATTAAGATGAATGAAAATTAACAAGTATAATAATTTTGCTAAACCAGTTTCAGATTAATTTGTCATCTGAACAATTTAGGATTCGGCTTAAATTTCTTTTGAAATCTGGTGTTGCATTTTTATATTTTATTTTTGTATTCTATTTTTGTGCTTTGTTTCTTATCCCCAAAGCTTTAAATTCAACCAAATTACTAGGTCAGAAAAAGGAACATAATTTTGGATATATTTTTGAATGACTTAATAAATTTATTTTGCATGTTCAGAAGTGTTATTATTTTTAGCTTAATTTGAAATATGAAATGGATTCATAATTGACTTTTAAAGATTTTTGAATCTTCAATTCGAATTTTTTGTTAGATATTTTTTATCCCCTCTTGTTTTGGTGAAATTGTCTGTGCAAATTTTTCTGGTTAGTTTTGAATAAAATAATGATAAAAGAAAATTAAAAGATTAAACAAAATCAAATTATCAATCTATTGATTATCCTTCATTCTATATAGGATTTAGATTTTGCCTAGACATTCTCATTTCAGAGGGTCGACGAACACAAAAACTAAAGCTCTACAAATTTTACCAATTTGAAAAGGTAACATTCCAATATCAGTTGAAAAAGTAAGTAAGTGTGTCTTAAGTAATAATTATTTCTTTTATTTTCTTTTTCACAACTTTTATGAAAACTCCAAAAAAAGAGATTTACGTTTTAAAAAATATTTAAGTTTCAATTTGGATTAAAACTTTTAAAAATTTCGTCAATATTCTCATTGTTGGCTGAATGGGGGAAAACATCTAGAAATAAAATATTTATAACATTTCCTTCAGAAGTCAAAATTGGCCGCAGTCTTCAGAATTGTTAGTCATTGAATTAAAACTTCAGTTTTCAAAACCTTAGAAATGTTCTACAATTTGGCTAAAAATTGCGCAAATTTATTAAAATCTTGTTTATCTATTTTTAAAAGTTATATAGAAAACTAGAACTGATAGAAAATAAACGTTCCAACATTCCACCTCGAAAAATGTGGAATTTGTTGCCTTGTGTTATCATGGCATATTTTTTTATTTTAAACCTTAACAGAAAAAAAAATCCAGAAAAAAGTGCCTTGTTTATGTATAATCGCTGCAGTGAGATAGGGTTTCTGATGAAGCCTTGTATTCGAAAAAGCACCCCTTTCTTTTATAAGTAACTTTTGTTTACATGAATGGAAACTTATGAAATATTTCTAAAAATTGGTAAGTAACAAAACTACATTGAAATGAAGGATTCAGGGTTATTTTGAAGGGCAGTCTCCTAGAATTAGGAAAAGTTTTCTAAAGTGATAATAAAAAATTGCTCGCTGTAAATTAGAAAGATGGCGCCATTGGTACAGAACCGAGGGACTGAGAAGGAGAGAGAAGTCCATGTATTTGGAATGGTAATGATCAAAATTCCACAATTACTGCACAATTTGCAACAATTCACACTAAATCGTTCTCTCTGAGCACTGGTTATTCTCATTTTTTCACAAATTTACTCTTTTTCCGCATAATAAGCCACAATTTACCACAATTTCAATCATTTGCTGCACAACTTGTGTGATCATTAGCGTATCTTCTCTCTCCATCTAAGTGCCTGTACAGAACCTTTCGTTTTTTTTCTATGTTCTCTTTGTTAAAATGCTGCCTCAGATCATCATCAAATTTTGCACATGTAAACATTACATTACATGCAATTTTTGTCATTGTCAATGTCATTAGATTCCATCCCTGCAATCATAAATTATTCACAGAAGAAAGTGGTGCATATTTTTCGAGTGCATGCTTTAATCGAATATAATTTGAAAAAGTTCTTTCAACACAAGAACATCCCGTGTAATTTCCAGCTGATTTGGTCAACTGTTTAGATTTAAAATGTGCTTGAAAGCCGTTCTAACTTTAGATTTTTTTGTGTAAACTCTCCCGACCACAAAAGTTGAACTATCCAGATCTCTCCAGATCATCCTTCACCCAACATCATCGACAACATCATCCTCAACCCAGAACGATTCTAGCGATTGCTGATGGCGGTGGTTGATCTCCAATTTGCCACGCTTAAAAGCCCACCATGTATTGCTGCTCAAAGCAAAGCATTAGAAAAGCAATCGAAATCGACGGAAATGGAAAATTACAGCACTCCGACCATGTAACCTGTGGGAGATCGCATTCTGGGGGGTTGGGCTGAAGTAACCACATTTTTTTTTAGCTACTCACCCAGATGATGGTGGTTTCTAATGTTCGGAAAATGTGTGTGTGGTTACTCTCTAATTGACTTGGAGCCAGAGTTCTTCGCCAATTAGTGATGATTACATTCGAAATCGACTCGAAACGAGATCGAGCGATCCCATTATTGGACGGGGGTTGCTTCAATTCATCATGTTTCGTTTCGCCAAAAACTTCAAATTGTTCACAACCGGTGCTGTTGATCGACTCGTTTCGTTTGTATGTTTGTGGTGCCATATTGCATAATTTCATTTGGAATGCACACGTTTTGTTCATTCATTTCCATAGAAGAATGGGCCCTTTTTTGCTACATCCACGAGGTGCAGAAATTTGCACAGTCGTCGTCATACTTACACACGCCCTGACTCCGATTCACGACGACGACGACGACGACGACGACACGTATCGCTCAAAAGATCGGTTGCCTTCTGAAGTCCTGACAAGAACTTCTCTCTTCCACCCTCACTCAAACGCTTCGATTGTGGTTGTCGGTTGCTGCACCATTGTGCTATTTTTTTTTCTTTCATATTATTATTGCTCACCTAGCATAAAAAAAATCCTCAAGAATAACCGCAAAACTTAGAGAGCCTAGCTAGGTACTTACATACTCAATGGATAAATGCCGCAGATCTCCGGATAGCGATAGCTCCAAACTTGTCAATAGGTTAAGCCGCTAGCTCACTCGCGCCTAAAATCCCCGTTTGAAGTTCTGTTCGAGGAAACTCACGAACCAATAATCGTACAACTAGCTTCTTACTGGATGAAGGTTAGGGTGGTTTCGAGAAATTATGTTAATATAAAATAACTACTTTATTCTGTAATATAAAAACTAGGGAGGACACAAAAATGTTCTAAAATCCTTAATGGTGATAACCTTTAAAACAAAAAGGAATTCATAGCACTGATAAGTTCATAGTAAAAACAAGTCAATAAACAAAATATATGTACTCAAGCATTGGTACCTCAGAAAGGTCAATCTACAAGTGTTGCATCGATAGGAAAATCTACCTAATCCTCCAGCTCAGCTCCTAGCATGTCAGTTATTTTTGGCGCCTTCTGGAACTTCTAATAGGGCTTTCAACTTCTTGCAATCATACATAGGAAAAGTCGTGATGCCATTTTAATGGTCGTCGAACGTTGAGTGGAAAGTTTTTAAACACCCAATCAGCTAATTTGTTTGTTGGTGGATAACGCAATAGAATGATCGCATTGACAATTGATTCTTTGTGTAACAAAATATTATGGATTTTATACTTAACACATACTTTGTAAATAACATACACTGCCGGCCAAAAGTTTGGGATCACCCACTAAAAAACATGCAAATTTTGATCGTTCATATCTCAGCCGTCTTAGGACATATTGAAAATCTTCTGATCTCATTTGATAGATAATGAGAAATAGCTATCTCGGAGGTATTTTGCCCAAATATAATGTTTTAGTTTTGAACTTAAAACTTAACCTAAAGTTATAACATTTTCAAACAATCGCACTCAATATTCAAAGCCGATCATCTCGGGATAGGGTGGACCAAATCTCAAAATTTGAGTGGCATTAGAATTCCTGTTCTTTACTTCTCAAAACACAATCAAAAAAATTTGAGAAAAAATTCAAGAATGTATTTTTAATTAATAAAATAGACACTTGAGTTATCGTCCAAAAGTTTGGGATCACCTCTTTGTATGGTGAGTTTGGGATCATTCTTATAAAAACATGCAAATTTGTTTTATTCATATCTTTCTCATCTAACATCGTATTGCAGAGCTGAAGGGTTCATTTGGAAGCTTAGGAATTGTTGTTTTTTAAAAAATTCATTCAAAAATTATATTTTGAAGTGATAACCATAAAAAAATCACCTGAAATTAATTGTTTTTTTTTGAAAGTTCTCAGATTTTTTTTATAGTTCTCACCTTAAAATATAATTTTTGAATGAATTTTTTAAAAAACAACAATTCCTAAGCTTCCAAATGAACCCTTCAGCTCTGCAATACGATGTTAGATGAGAAAGATATGAATAAAACAAATTTGCATGTTTTTATAAGAATGATCCCAAACTCACCATACAAAGAGGTGATCCCAAACTTTTGGACGATAACTCGAGTGTCTATTTTATTAATTAAAAATACATTCTTGAATTTTTTCTCAAATTTTTTTGATTGTGTTTTGAGAAGTAAAGAACAGGAATTCTAATGCCACTCAAATTTTGAGATTTGGTCCACCCTATCCCGAGATGATCGGCTTTGAATATTGAGTGCGACTTTTTGAAAATGTTATAACTTTAGGTTAAGTTTTAAGTTCAAAACTAAAACATTATATTTGGGCAAAATACCTCCGAGATAGCTATTGCTCATTATCTTTCAAATGAGATCAGAAGATTTTCAATATGTCCTAAGACGGCTGAGATATGAACGATCAAAATTTGCATGTTTTTTAGTGGGTGATCCCAAACTTTTGGCCGGCAGTGTATATTCGAATGTCAACAAGCAATTCTGTAGAAGACTTACAGTTCATCGTGTACTATACGAATTGTCTTTATATCAATTAGGTACCAAATAATGATCAGAATTTTATAATGATAATTATGTGAACAGGAACTCTAATGAATTGCGCTCAGTGGCTTCTGTGTTCAGTGTTTATTCTGACTTCTGAATCTTTCTAATTTGGATGAAGTGCATGTATCATGTATGTTCATTCCAAGGCAAAAACAAAATGCAAATTTTATAGATCATAATAATGTTTCGCATCTCTGAATTTCAGTCAGAGAAGTCAAATACCGTCAAACAGAGTATCATGCAACAGTGCTAGTCCGAAAGAGTAAAGAGTGAAACTTTTTTCCTAGCGCCTTTGTCTTTCATTTTAGCTCTAAAGTAATCTCCCTCCTCAGAAAACCCTTCAAACATTCTACATCATTTGAAAGCATAAAAAATTAAGTCAAAGTCTCCTATGCAAGTATTGAAATTTCTAAAAAAAAAATTTTTTTTCAAGAGATAGAGATTTGTCTTTCTAGTTTAAAGTTGTAAATACGTGAAAAATGAAACTTTGTTGAAATCATCAAAACTCTCTATCTGTTAAGAGCAGAATTTAAGAACTTTTATTTTGAAAGTTTTTTTTTAAAGATCTTTCAAGTAGTTTTTTAACTTAACTATTATTAGATAAGGATTTACATGAACAAGATATGCACAACATTTGTCGGAACGTTCAAATCACACGTTCTACACAAGATTATTCTACAGGGTTGCTAGCCAACCAGGAATACCGGGAAAAACTTTAGAATTTCATCTTGTCACCGGGAAACCAGGAAAAAAAACCGGAAATTTCGGCACCTAACCGGGAAAATTGTCATGTTTGAGATTTTTCCACGGATTTCAAAAAAAAAAATCCTATTTTTTTTTCTAAATTTACGAATAGTTTTTGACAATCTTGTTATAGATTTATCTCATAAACGCTTATTTTCGTTCATTAGTAAACAAACGAAGTTTGAATCACTTTTTTAACAAATTGCGGGGCAATATAAGATATCTAATTGTATTCAAAACAAGCTCCTGTCGAAATCAAAGGTCTTTACCCTGATACAGAATAATATCTTACATTCAAACAATTAATGTTCAGTCCTGTCTTATACACGATTTTCTATATTTTTACGAATCTTTAATTTAAATGTCTAATGCACTTCTAAAGTTATTCATTGTTTTGTATTGAAAAAAGATTTTTTTTTTCTAAAACATGTCATTGGATTTGCACAAAAAATATAACTGCAATCAAAAAATAACTAAATATGTTCCTGCAATCTTATGATTTTATATTTTGTAAGACAAATCTCCATTCAAGTTGACAAGCTGATGCCAATTTCGCTAGATTTGTTTTAAAAAATCATGAAAACCTGTCAATTTGATACGAAAAGACTACGTGTTAAAACACGCCAAAGTGTTTGTCATGGTTTCTAACCGGTTAACAAGTTTTGTAATACAATTTTTAGGAATTTGAGGCCCTTTCAATAATTTTTTTTACTCATCATAATTTTATATTAAATAAACGTATATTCGTAACGTACATGGGAAAATCATAATTTATAATCGGGAAAAAATCGGGGAAAAACCGGGAAAAACTTTGGAATTTCAAAACGAAAAATCGCTAGCAACCCTGATTCTAAGACGTTCCCTAGCAAAGTTTTTGCAAATTTTAATTTTATTTTTTCCCAATTTCACGTTCGTTTGTTGCAAAGACGTGCAAGTAGATTTGTAAAATTAATATATCAAAAATAAGTCAATAAGTCAAAAACTGTCGATGAAACATAATTTTCAGATAAAATACCCAAGACCCAAAAACTAAGTACTTTAACAGACAAACTTAACTGATTTTTGCTGCAAAAATTTAAAATAACTGAGAAAGATATTTCAATATCGATAGATGTTGATTAGCTAGACTTCAGGTTATTCATCAAATCTCGTAAGCTTTCAGATAACTATACTTTTGTTTCAAAATATGTCATTTCTTTGTCAATTTTTTTTCTACTGTCACGGTTTGCGAAACGGAACTTAAAATTATTAGTGTGCAATAGACTGGCCCATAACGAAAAAAATCCTTATATTCCACGCGGCACCCCCTAGTTTGGTGCCTTTAGATGAAAAAATGACTTTCTGAAAGTTTCAGGTCATTTGGCAGAAGCACGAGCTGGCGCAAAGGACTTTAAATTTGTATGGAGATTTTCGGCAAAATGTATGAAAAATCGACATACTTTCACTCTTTGAGATCTAAAATATTTTTCAGATATGCTAGAAAGCTCAGAATTTCAGGAATTGTAGTTCAAACAATGACAAACAAGTTTGTAGAAGATTGTGATGCGATACGATTTGACTGGGATGAGTTATTTGCAATTGAGTGTGTGTGTTTTTTTCTCATTTCTTTGATATATCGTGAACGGTGTATGGGCTAATAGTCACACTAACTTGATCGCATTGTCACACAATGAGAATAAAAGATAGAATGGTTTGTGAATACAAGAAGGTCTAAATACCCCACAATAATGTTCGTCAGAACTTTTTCCGCAACTTTGCCGAAGACACAAGCTTTTTATTTGTTATTCTCATTGTGTGACGATGCGATCAAGTTAGTGTGACCCATACACCGCTCACGATATATCAAAGGAATGCGAAAAAAAATCACACATTCAATTGCACATAACTCATAACAGTCAACTCGTATAGCGTCACAATCTTCTACAAACTTGTTTGTCATTGTTTGAACTACAATTCCTGAAATTCTGAGTTTTCTAGCATACTGGAAACAAATTTTAGAACAGAAAGAGTGGAAGTATGTCGATTTTTCATACATTTTGTCGAAAATCTCCATACAAATTTCAAGTCCTTTGCGCCAGCTCGTGCTTCTTCCAAATGACCTGAAACTTTCAGAAAGTCATTTTTTGACCAAAAGGCACCAAACTAGGGGGTGCCGCTTTGAAAAAAATGTTTCAAAAATCATGCCATACAAATTTGGGCCAGTCTAGTGTGCAAAGATTCCTTTCGTATCGTATATTCATTTTGTTTGGCTTTACGAATTCTTTGTTTTTTTCAGTTTTTCACTTAGTTTTCTACCGGGAAACTTTTGTTTATCCATTTCAATGTTTTAACCAGTTTTAAGAAAAAAAAGTTTAAGTCTAAATCATATATCAAGGTTGAACTATCATTTTCATTGCTCAATCTGATCAATTTTTCCATTAAGATCGTGTTAATTTTTAGTAATTTAGCAGTTTTTATTGGCTTCGGGAATTCCCGGGATTTATAAGCGTTACCTGGGATTCGGGAGTTCTCGATTTTTTTTATTCCCAGGAATTCCCGGAATAAAAAAATGTTATAACCTTCAATATGCAAATGAGAGAATTCGAGTTAATGTTATGCAGTCCGAGATATCTGAACCTAAGTACAAGTACATTTTCCTTTCTCCAAGATTTCATATTTGGAGCAAATCTCCAAATCTGCTCTACTGAGATTTTTTAAAATTTCATTTCCGGATTCAGCGATCGATTTTACATTAGAAATGTGGGTTGGTCAATAAAGTTCACGAGTTTTTTTTTTTTTAAATCTTCATAAACTAGTGTTGTTTTTTTAACTTAGAAATAAATTAAGTTGAAAATCTACCTATTTTACAAAACATTCAAACTTCCCTTTTTGACAAAGAGTTTACAGTCAGAATGCAGTTAGTGTTAGATAGCGCAAACCAATTTTAATTTAGGAGCAGAAAACATTAAGTAAAAATCAGAAGACAAACTTCAGAAATCAGTAAACAGCAAGCAGACAGTGGAAAATTGACAAAAATTATAAAAAAATATTAAAACCATAATCTAGAAAAAATTTGTTAAGCAAAATTTTAAATAAAAATTAAGAATAAAATAAGAAAAATATTATAATAAATGAGACAATGAAAACTAACCCTCGCTCTTCATCTGGCATGATTCTTGTTACTGGGATGAATTAATATTCAATAAGATGAAATCCCATAAAATGTTTTTTTTGTTTCGCTCGAATGTTCGTATGTATTGATTCTGCATCGTTTTGCTCGAGAACTCGAGTCTGTATGCCAGTGATGGGAAAGCAACCCAAGCAACCAAAAGTCGCGTTCTTACTTAAAGATGAAACTCCGAAGTTCACATTTGGCTGAAAAAATGTTTTAAGGGAGCTTTAGGTGACTTAAGTCACGTAAAAGTTACTCAGGAACTTCCATCGCCTTTTAAAAGGTTAAAATAACGATAACGGAACTTCTAAGCGCCTTTAATGCAACTTCTTTTGAGAAGGTCGGTTGCGTTCGCTAAGCACTTTCTAAGATACTTCTAGGTGTTGGAAGGAACTTATTTGGGAATTCTATAACACTTCTAGGTATTTTAAGGAATTTATTTGGGAATCCTAAGCGACATGTCAAATATGTCTGTCAATTTTATGTCATGGTATTTGTTTTGTTTTTATCAGTACTTATATTTACAATCGAATTCAATGCAAAATAAAAAAAATGTCTAAGGTAAAAGCAAACATGTAAAAGAATTTTGCGGATTTTTAACAGTTTTTATATTTCAGAGCCTTCCGTCATCCACCACTGCGATTAAGGAGCATGCTACCGGCGATTTAGAAATGCATTTTGGCACAGCTCAAGAAAACCCTTGGGAAACCAAATAGTCATGAATTCCTCTCATTTCGTAAAACTTAGGATTTGTGCTGGAGGACTAGGCCGCGGCCGTAGGTAATAGTGTGTGAAATAATTTCTAAAGAGTGATTTATTTGAATAAATTTTTAAATGAAATATTTGTAATAACATATTTATTTGGTGAACTGAAAGTCCTTGAAAAAAGAAATGTTTCTACTCTCAACCAAACCAATCGATCATCGCTCATACGCAGGTTCAAATAAAATTAGCTCAAACACTGGTTCAAATACTAATTTTTACAGTGGCAATCAGCTATTGCAGGATTGGTCGAGAGGCTGGTGAGTTTCATTGCAACATAGAGAGCAGCGGTTCAATTCTCGAAGCGTAATTAGTAGCTTTTGTAATCATACTACAACTATGTAATCAATATTGAAATCAATGAGATATAATATGATAGACCGGCAATCTTGCAATCTGTCATCTGGTTGTCAGAGATCTGTCAATCGGATTTTTTTTTCGGCGCGTAGAAGTTTTTTGACATTCTCTTAGAGGCTGAATAGCATTCTCTACAGCCTTCTAAACGAACTTCAAAGTAGCTTTAAGAACTTAAATTTTGGGCTGATTAGCATTCTCTTCAGATAGAAACGAGAGCTGATTAAGCTTCTATGGAACTTTTTTAAGGGAATTCTGGTTGCTTGGGAAACTTATTATCTTCGGTGCAATGGACATTTCAGCGCATTTTCGACGCATAGTTAGCTACGATCGGCATTGAGATTTGGCTTTATTTTGGAATATCTGTGAAGGAAATCATGTTAAGATGTTTTAATATACGAGTTTTTAAACGATAATACCAAATATTTATGCAGAAAGCTTATGATCATTGGAATTGAACTTCAAATAGAGTGATTTGCCAATCGTTGTCCCCTGACCCGTTATTGCACGGAATGACTTGAAAATATTTCAGCTGTTTTAAAACATTTTACCAAACATAATACAGAATCATGTTAATTGGAACATTTACTGATGAGATGAGGCTTTTTACAAGCAACCAGAATTCCCTTAAAAAGGTTCCATAGAAGCTTAATCAGCTCTCGTTCCTGTCTGAAGAGAATGCTAATCAGCCCAAAATTTAAGTTCTTAAAGCTACTTTCAAGTTCGTTTAGGAGGCTGTAGAGAATGCTTTTCAGCCTTCTAAGAAAATGCCATAAAACTTCTACGCGCCGAAAAAAAAATCCGATTGGCAGATTACTTTGACAATCAAGATGACAGATTTCTATGTTGCCGGTCTATCATGGTCTATCTCATTGATTTTTATTATATTGTTTTGATTACAAAAGCTACTTACGCCTATAAAGAATTGAACCGCTGCTCTCTATGTTGCAATGAAACTCACCAGCCTCTCGACCAATCCAGCAATAGTTCATTGCCACTGTAAAAATTTGTATTTAAACTAATTTTATTTGAACTCGCGTATGGGCGATGATCGAATGTGTTGGTCGAGATTTTATATATTTCATTTTTCAAGGACTTTCAGTTCATCAAATAAATATGTCCTACGAATATTTCATAATCAATAGTTTATTAAAATAAATCGGCCTTTAAAGATTACGACACGAAAAACATTATTACCTATGACAGCGGCCTAGTCCTCCAGCAGAAATCCGATGTTTTCCAAAATGAGAGAAATTCATAGCTGATAGTAAATTTAGTTTCCCACTGGAGAAAGAGTTTTTCTTGAGCTGCGCCAGAATGAATTTCCAAATCGTCGGCTACAAGTGATGATGAAAAGGCTCTGAAAATATAAAAACTATGTTAAAAATCCGGAAAATTCCTTTACATATTTGTTTCAACCTTAGAAATTTTTTTATATTATGTGTTGAATTCTATTGTAATTATAGGTACTAATATAAACAAAACAAATACCATGACATGAAATTGACAGACATATTTGACATGTCGCATAGGATTCCCAAATAAGTTCCTTAAAACACCTAGAAGTGTCTTAGAATTCCCAAATAGGTTCCTTAAAACACTTTGAAGTATCTTAGAAAGTGCTTAGCGAACGCAACCGACCTTCTTAAAAGAAGTTGCATTAAAGGCGCTTAGAAGCTCCGTTATCGTTATTTTAACCTATTAAAAGGCGATGGAAGTTCCTGAGTAACTTTTACGAGACTTGAGTCGCCTAAAGCGCCCTTAAAACATTTTTTCAGCCAAATGTGAACTTCGGAGTTCCATCTTTAAGTAAGAACGCGACTTTTGGTTGCTTGGGTATGCATCTAACGACAATTTGAATTTTTCTTGTTTTTTTCGCTCGGTTTTTGTGCTAATTATTAAACGAAACCTTAAGATTTCATCTACGGAAAATAAGGTGTCACGTCAGAACTAAACATTTTTCGAATTGGTTTTCTTTATGAAACGTTTGATGGACAATTTTAACACGTAACTTAATTTGTATACCTTCAAAAGCTTTGTTTGGTTGATTTTGCTACCAAAAATAGCAATGAAATCTTAAAAAAATTAATTGAGTCCTGAATAACCGCAACGTGTTTTGATTTGTACGGGAAATACAAATTTTCATTCAAAAATCACCAGAGATGAACTGAATGTTTCAAAATCTAATTTTTTAGATTTTTGAAATATTTTTTGGTTTTTGCAAATCACTTTATGTGAACAAAAACCAATCCTAACTTGTACCCCAGAAATAATATTCGATGTCATACAAAAAAATCAAAAAAATATTATATTTCAGTGTTTTCGATTGCTAATTTGAGAGCTGCTTATCCGAAGGATGGAAATAGAAAATCGCAATCAACTGCTTTGCATAGCCGATGAGTGTGTTGATTTTTATAACCTTCGCGAAATAAATGTCATGGAACAATTGAATGCTCCAGCAAGCAAAGCCTGCAGTTTTACAACACTTTTCACTGGATTCCGATTTTTAATTTTGAAGTGGTTATATTTTTTTTCGTCAAGTTTTCTTCTTCTCATGTTGGCAAAAAATGATGGTTAAGGAAAGGTAAAACCAATATCTAATCAAAGACAACAGAAATGATGTTCAAGCTTATTCGAATTTCCTGAAAATTTCATCTTCCATACAACTTTCCTTACTGGAATTTGATTTCCATGCCAAATTGAACACGATCATTGATTAGATGCAACTGAAAAAAAACTTGGATTTTCATTTTAGTAATTTCTTTGCTCTAATTTACTTTTTTTTCACTCAGAATTTTCAGATTTTTAACCTTTATTCAAAGACACTTCACATTTCCATAAATATATTTTTTTCTATCTTCAAATATTAAAATTGATGTTTCTAGATGATTATGCTCGTTGAAAAACATATCCATGTATTAAAAAGTCTTGCAATGTCTGAAAAGTGTCAAAGTCAAACTGCTTTGGCTATGAGGGACTACTTTTCTATCAAATTTATTTTGAAATACATTATCCCGACCATTCTCACTCAACATTTTATGCAAAGAATCTAAAGATTGTTCTAAAAAAACCCTGTTTTTCAAATTTTGAGACGACAAATCTTATAGAACTGTAATTCATGTCAACAGTGAACCCCTTGCTTTTGATAATATTATTGTCAAAATATTTTACAGTAGGAAAATTTCAACCCTAAATCCCAATAAACTTGAAGTCGAAGGTCGAAGACCCGGAATATTTGTTATCATAAAGCAATTATTTTATAAATCACATTTTCGTCAGAGGGGTAAAAGGGTCAAAACCGATCGCGTTCTTTTATTCCTTCAACTGTAAAAAGGTACTTTAAAAAATAGTTTTTAATACCTTTCAGTTATTCTATGGAACTTCAATGACACAAAATTTTATGTTGGTAGGACATTTAAAGAAAAAAGCTCAATACTGGGCAAACAAGGTCAAATAATACTTCACTCAGATGGTTCCGGTTAAATTAAGGAGCAGATTTGAATTCTGAGGAAATTTCACTTGTGATAAATGCTATTCCATACCCTCAAACCGGCGGATTCGTGTTTTTTTTCGATTTTTGGCCGAATTGTCCCATTTTGCATTGGACATGGTTTACATGGAAGACCCCAATCAAAAGAGGGCGTCTCCAAATTGGATTTCATTTCAACTAACTAGAAGTTATCATAATAATCCGTAACAAATATCAGCCTCTTTGACTACATGGTAGCTGAGCCTTAAGAAGGTTTTTAAATGTGCAACCATTGAAAAAAATCGGACAACATTAGGCACGACATAAAATTAGCCTGTGCAACTATTGGGCACAGACAAGCTGTTTTAAATGATTTTTTAAAATTTTCATCTCACTTTTTTCGAACACTTGACTTTTGGATGTTGTTGACCAATACTGTATGAGTGCAATCTACAAAGAAAAGCGAGTGAACTCGGTTGAAATGACAAAAATACAGCATTACAACCAAAATCATGTGCTTAGCTGTGCAACGATTGGCAAATCCCTAGTGGATTGCATTTTGAAAAATGCTTTCTGCTTCAGGTAACACAAAATTGGGTACTTTATTTTACAGTATTTAGGAGCAAAAGGGTTTTTTTTTTATTTCACGATAAGATAGAAAAAGAAATTTTTTTCTATTCTATTTAGTCGTTATATCATTTTTGTGTCATTCGCGACTTTGTTTCAACGATGCAGTAAAATGCGTGGGCGTAAAATAACACGTTTTAATCATTTGTGAATATTCAAGAAAATTTTATTTTTCATTCATTTTTTGTATTTACTTTATTTGGAACGACTCATGCCTTGAGGCTTTAAGGATCCAAACTCGTTTCGTGTGTTTTCAATTGTTTGCTTCAGTTTAGATCTTCACTTTTTAATGAGAACAGGAAATAGATAGGAAAATATGAAAATAAAAAGATTTGCAGACGAAGATCAATAGCTTGTAGGAAAAAAGAAACTTCGATCATATAGTCAAAGTCCATCAAAGCTAACACATCCCTCACTGAAACAATAAAAATTTTATTTTTATAGAAGCCTTATTTTTTTGTTTTAAGAAAACCACTTCAGGGGTTTTCGGCATTTAATTCCAATAGAAATATATCTTCTCTCTATTTTCAAAACCAATTGCAGAAAACTTCAATCCTACATCTTTCAAGGTTGGCTAGCTTTTTTCTTCACTTCCTCAAAAGACAAGACAATCGTTAACTAATAATGCGTTCGAGGCTTCTCGCTCAGAGCTGTTTCTTAAATACCCAATTCGTTTTGCAAACAATTCGCAATAAAATCGAACAACCTGAAAACAAACAATCTTTTGATCGTTTCGAACGCCTTCCGGGCACCAAGAAAACGTGTCTGGGTATCATTTTGTGTTTGTATTCACCTATGTTTGTTCGAGCATAGGAGATAACCCTCCTCTTCTCAATGAGATTAAGCCGATTGAGACGATCGAAGACGACGACGCCCAATGTGAACTTGTTAGGACCCACTCTTCTCTGCATATTGGTGAATGATCAACTAAAAAACCCCCGACTCAAAGAGGGTGGGAAGGAGGCGATTTGTAAATCTGCATCTGTCTATTATTTATGCCACTCCGAAGAAAGCCAAATTGAAATAAAGAGTCAAACAGAAAGAAAAAAACAGTAGGAAACTGGATTGTAATTTTAAACTTGACTTGTGCCATTCCATTTCATTACCATCCGGTGTTGGTGCGCAAGAAAAGAGGAAGTCGTAAAGGGTTTTTTTCAGATTGCATCAACGTAATACACGAACAAGCAAAGATAGATACGAACGGTTTGAATTGAACGGTGAAAACCACCCAAGCAGCCAAAAGTCACATATTTACTTGAATGAAGGCATTGAAAGTTACATATTGGCTGACAAAGAGAATCAACTGCCCAATTCCCTTTAGTGAACTTTATGTACTCATTAATGAACTTGAAAGTTGCAAAAGTGATTAATATGTACGTTGTATGTGACTTGTTTTGCCCAATTCCCATTAAGGAACTATATGTGCTCATTAACGAACTTGAAAGCTGCAAAAGTGATCTATACGTACGTTATACGGAACTTAAGTCACATAAAGGGCACAAAAGTGCCCAATACGGGATTTGGTAAGTCACATAAAGGGCACAAAAGTGCTCAAACGGGATTTGATAAGTCACAAAAAGTGCATTGATGTGCTTTCAAAATCAAATCACCTCTTCGAGTTTTAGTTTCAGTTAGAACAACATCTAGGCGTGGTCTCGTGGTAGCGTGTTCGATTCTCACCTCGAAGGTCGGGGTTCGATCCCCAAGCCGGGCAAGTTTTTTTTCAATAAGTAATTTTGTACATGAGTGACCATTCTGATGCGATATATGTAGGAAATGTAGGAAAGAAGCAATTGAACAAAATTTGTCGAGTTTGAAATCCGGCGCGTGGCATCATGGCGGCACCGGTACAGAACACAGTAAAAAATCAAGAGAAGGTGATATGAACCGAAGCCAACGGTTCAGTTGAGATAGAGAAAAATGTTTTTGCTCATTTTGCGATTTTTTGGAAGCTGAATTAAGATTCCGCTGGAAGCTGAATAGAAGATCATTAAACTTGTTTTGAAACTTGAAAGTATCAATAAGAACTTAAATTTTGAGCTGCGTAGAACGTACTTCATATCAATGATGGGGCTGAGTAAGCGTATTTGTACCTGTTTTATGAGACTTTTGGTTGCTTGGGCAAGCTGTTAAATTTTTAAATTAAAACTTGTGCAGCAGAAATAGTAAAAATTGCAGAAACATAATGACTAAAAAAAAGCAAAACAAACACAACTTCGAACAACATCAGAAGCCATAATCGATCTGCGTGGCTGCATTATTAAAGATTAAGCACCAATTCCTGACAACGTTTTCAACAACCTACGCATGCCGGATGGCCGGAATTTCAGGGCCAGATCACATAAAAGTTGTAGTTGGTAAACTTTCCACGTGGGCGCAAGATGCAAACGAGCATATTGTACGGATTGTACCTGTCCGAGAATGTGAAGGTGCGAAAACATGACAGGCCGTTTTGTTGCTGCTTGCAAATTACCACAATTTTTGCAACATTGTTGTTCCACCAACTCGGTCTTTAAAAATAAAGTGGGCTCTTAACCGATGAAATAAATTCTAATTTAAAGAAATTCAAACTTAAGTTTTTACAAGTTAGCTGTAGAGTGTGATGTGTGAAAACTAAATAATATAATTTATCAGATTAACCATCGAAAATGTTACTATAAATCGGTAGGGGAGAATGGGAAGACTTGATTCCATTTTCTCGTTTTCATTATACCCTTTTTGATAAATTGTTGTTGTTGAATTTTATCGATGTTTTTCGATAAATTTAGTCACTATTTTGCATTTTCTGACAATGTCTAATTTTGAATTTATATGTTCGGAAAATCGGGCCGTTACTTGATCCCGTTGATAAATTGGAAGCATTTTCGTGGGACGAAAAAATAGTGATATTTTTTAAATTCAATGAGACTTGGTTCTTTACTCACGAGAGTCTAATCCTTGTTAAAAATTTAACAAAATCGAAAGATTAAAAGTGCAATAACATTTTTTCACAAAGAATTGGAAAAGCTTTTCTACAACCCTTGGGTTATTCCATACCTTAAGGCGCTATTTTCGAATTTTTAGACGAAATCAATTTTTTTAGTCCTTTTTACCAGGCAATTAGGCTGGAACAAACATCATTTAATAGTTCAGATTATACTCTAACGATTGACATTTATGAATAAATATATTTAGTGATTTTTTTTTATGTTGGAAACATTTGAAAGTTATGAAAAAAGATCATGTCACAATTTTTGTAATTTTTCAAAAAAATTTCCGTAACTCAAAATATAATTTTGTTAAAATTTTGTATGCTATCAATATAGTTCTTTTACTCTATTTGGCATTTTCTTTGATCTTCGTTAGATGGTCCAGTTACGAGCACTCCCAGCATTCAGGAATGAAAGATGAAATAAAGCGAGTCACGCCCCGTAATTTTAAAAACAATGTCCAATATTTTTTTGCTGAATTATTTAATAAGGAAAGAAACAGTTTGAGGATTCATAAATACTTATTAAAGCCTAGCAATGGAAAAAAACATTCTTGGAATCAGTAGAGAGTTAAAGACTAGTTTTTACAGAATTAAAATGAAGATTGAATTGAATTGAAGAAATAATTGTAGCTTTTTGTGATTCTTTTTGGTTTTGATCTCTAAAAAAAAGAAAAAAAAACCATTGAACACAATATCATGATATCTTAATCATAGCAGTAGAAAAGGGCATGAAAGGTCACGTCCATATATTCTTTTATCTGTAAATAGTTCCTTTTAAAACATTTTAAGTGTTCAAAAACCTTTCAATTTGTGTTTATTGTTGGAATTCTATTGACTTTAAATGTCTAAGAACATCTTAAAAAAAGCGTATTTCTGGGTCAATATAAGTATTATTCTAGAACCACAAGCAGAGGGATAAGAATTTTTTGAGATTTTGGCTCTTATTGTACCTTGGACGGTTTATATGGTCAAATTTGCCTGAACAACTATTGGGCACAGACAACCAGTTTATATACATTTTTTTTTATACTTTGATGTTGACTAATACTGTATAAGTACAATCGAAAGAAAAATTGAACGATTTTGGTCGAAATGACTAAAATACTATACGATCAAAAATAAAATTCCAATTAAAACTTTTTTTTTTCATAAAATCATGAGAGTTTCTCATGATTCATAAATGTGCTGTAGCTATTTAAATAAATTGTCATTTATTAACTTTAGACAAGTTATAATTATTTGCTGAACAGTGACTGGCATAAAATTATCCCCCCTCCCCTCAAATCTAAATCAATTTATTAAATAAATTCAATGAATGCATAAAAAAGCTTGTAGTTGCAAAAACATTTTATCATAAAAATATTATTAATTTTCTTTTGCTCGTGTAAAAACAAGTAATTTTAACTGTTCTTTACTTGGTTTTATCATGTTTTAAAAAAAATCATGATCTTTTGAATAGGAGATACAGTAAGAACTCATTGGAACTGAGTTGAGAAAAACTTACAAAAACTTATTTAATTGATGGAATAATCTTAAAATAACACAATTATTAAGAAAGGATAGATTAAGGTTGCCAGATTGCCCGGTTTTATCCGGGTTTGCCCGGATATTTAATACAAAATTTGGGAACAGCCCGGCCCGGCCCGGTTGCCCGGAATTCATTTAAAAATGCACGGATTGTGCCCGTATTTATTCACTTTATTTGGCAAACTTAACAAAAAAAAATACAAATTGCGTTGTAATTTTTTTTATTTATGCCTCCTAAACGAAAATTTTTGATAAAGTTTTACAAAAATTAGCATTTAAGGTTTTCTGGAAGCTTAAAATACAATTTAATATCTGTCGATGAGCTATGACGAAAAAAATATTTTTTAATTTTTTTTCTTGATTTTTGCTGAGTAATTTTTTGGTTTTTGACAAAACTTGCCCGGATATTGCCCGGATTTTCGGTCGTCAATGATGAAATCAAATGCCCGGATTTAGCCAGGTTTTTATATAAAATTGCTCGGCCCGGATAGGTGCTGAAAAAATTCTGGCAACCTTAGGATAGATTAACAATAGCCGCAAATTGTGGGGGATATTTGACAGTAACAGTTGTTGTTTTGAAACCCTTCTCCATGCAAACAACGATCGTGATAATAACTCAAAAAATTCTAACTTACCTACACTTGAGCAAAACATAACCTCCTTTCGATTTTGGCCAAACGCTCAAACATTTCGTGCTCCCAAATGCAAATCGTGCCAAGTTTGACTTAAAATAAACCATTGTTATCGGCATATGCGTTAGTTTTCGTATATTTCACAAAATTTTTAGACATTTTTCATTATTTTTCAAAGCTCGTTTAGCTATTTTTTTGTTTTGTTTCTTACGTTTGATATTTTTGTCTTATTTGTAATATTTTTTTTGTTTTTTTTTAAGATTTTTTTCAAATTTTTGTCATTTTCTATTATTTTTTATTAACGTTGATATATTTCATCAACATGAAAGAACATAAAGATATATTGATGGTGTTTGTCTAGATTATATTGTAAAAGCGAAAAACATTAAATTACGTTGTTTCAAAAAGCCGTTCGATTTTGGAACATGTGCAAAAATCGAACTATGCACAAATCGAACTGTGAAAAAATGGAGTGGGGTATGTATTGAAATTCAACAATTGAAAAAAATAAATAAAATATGAGAATGAAAAAAAAAATTGTAACATCCTGTTTGACTGAGTTCTATTCAGGTGTTCTATGATGATATCGAATGCTTTAAATTAATGGGTGAAAATGTCACGACAACATGAAAATACGAATTTTTAGGAATTCCCAAGTGTGTGGATTTTCCGCTATCAGTTTGTAGCTTTTGAAAATACTTTTACTGATATTTATCTGAAATTCGAGAGAAATTTAAAAGTATCTAAGAATAGTTGAGTCTGTATCGTTTGACTAAGCTAAATTCATTGAGAATATTCTACTCGGTTCTAAGGTTTCGATTTTAATTTGTTAGCTTCAATGTCTGGTCTTTAAGTTTCTGAAACTTCAACATGGTTTGCCATACTCAAATATTGCAAAACCTCTTCGGTTTAATTTCAGATCCGTTGCATAGTGCAGATTTTTGCGATAGATCTGCTCTGTCAAGCATAAAACAATCAGCGAAAGTAAAACAGAAATAAAAGAAACCCATCTGACTGCATAATACTAAACAAACTAGAGGCCCTCTCTCATTAAAAAGCTGTCATGGCAGAGTTGCATCGACATTACGTTCGTTCCCATTTAAACTCTTCACCTTAGGGTCCGAAAGATTTGACCAACTGAGAGCCACCGATGGTTACGGTTTGTTGCGTTTATTGTTTCTCAGTTTAGTTTTAACTTTATAGATTTTCTTGCACTAATTCCATCGAATGCACGTGGTTTAATTTGAAAGATGGCAAAATTCAAATTTATAATATAAATAAAATTTCAAGTTTCCTGATTACTTCTGGGTCCAATAGTCTTAATGTCTATTTTACCAGTTCAAAAAATCGACTATATAAGTACTAAGTATAACCTTAATAAAGTTGCAGCTTTTATTTACAAATTTGGTTAAACAACACTTTCCTTTTCGATTTTGGTAGCTCAATCGCAGGAAATCGACTGGAAACAATACACTGCCAATCTCAAACGAAAGTAAAAATAAATCCTCAACTCGCCCCGAAATCAACACACCACAACCAAATTCAATCGCTACCAATTCCCACAACTCGGCTTCAATTAAATTTATTATTATCTGTATTCTTTTCTGTTTTATTTTTTTAAATTTTCACTGTCTTCTCTTTGAAGCTCTACCATTATCTATAGGTCAGTATTTTAGCGGGGTGTCTGTTTTGTCTGAGAAAACCAAAATAAGTGATAGTGAAAAGCCTAGGCCCCATTCATTAGTTCGAGCAACTATGCTACCGGGTGATGAAAATCGATAGCGCAAATTGGCGGCTGATATCTATGCTCGCTGGCCGACGATTGTCGGTTTCCTGTTTCGTTTTTTAGGCTTGTCTTTTACTTTTGTTGGTTGGATTCGGAGAAATTTGCCTACATTCTCTTTTCATGGTTTCTGTTTTGGCTGTGGAAAGCATCAAAAGATTGTTGATTTCTATCTTTTTTTTGGTGGAAACCAGAAATTAGAATCTAGAAATTAGAATGTAGAATCTAAAATCTAGAATCTAGAATCTAGAATCTTGAATCTAGAATCTAGAATCTTGAATCTAGAATCTAGAATCTAGAATCTTGAATCTAGAATCTAGAATCTTGAATCTAGAATCTAGAATCTTGAATCTAGAATCTAGATTCAAGAATCAAGAATCTAGAATCTAGAATCTAGAATCAAGAATCAAGAATCTAGAATCTTGAATCCAGAATCTAGAATCTAGAATCTAGAATCTAGAATCTAGAATATAGAATCTAGAATCTAGAATCTAGAATCTAGAATCTAGAATCTAGAATCTAGAATCTAGAATCTAGAATCTAGAATCTAGAATCTAGAATCTAGAATTTTGAATCTAGAATCTATTTAGAACCTAGATCCACAATCTAGAATCTAAAATCTTGAATCTTGAATCTAGAATCTAGGATTTTGAATCTAGAATCTTGAATCCATAATCTTGAATCCATAATCTAGAATCTAGAATCTAGAATCTAGAATCTAGAATCTTGAATCAAGAATCAAGAATCACGAATCTAGAATCTAGAATCTAGAATCTAGAATCTAGAATCTAGAATCTAGAATCTAGAATCTAGAATCTAGAATCTAGAATCTAGAATCTAGAATCTAGAATCTAGAATCTAGAATCTAGAATCTAGAATCTAGAATCTAGAATCTAGAATCTGGATTTTCGATTCTAGATTTTGGTTTCTAGAATCTAAATTCTTGATTCTTGAATCTTGATCTTGAATCTAAAACCTTGAATCTAGAATCTAGAATCTTGAATCTAGAATCTAGAATCTTGAATCTAGAATCTAGAATCTTGAATCTAGAATCTTGAATCTAGTATCTAGAATCAAGAATCTAGAATTTAGAATCTAGAATCTAGAATCTAGAATCTAGAATCTAGAATCTAGAATCTAGAATCTAGAATCTAGAATCTAGAATCTAGAATCTAGAATCTAGAATCTAGAATCTAGAATCTAGAATCTAGAAACTTGAATTCAGAATCTAGAATCTAGAATCTAGAATCTAGAATCTAGAATCTAGAATCTAGAATCTAGAATCTAGAATCTAGAATCTAGAATCTAGAATCTAGAATCTAGAATCTAGAATCTAAAATCTAGAATCTAGAGTCCAGAATCTAGATTCTAGAATCTAGAATCTAGAATATTGAATCTACGATCTAGAATCTTGAATCCAGAATTTATTATCTAAAATCTGGAATCTCAAATCTCGAAACTAGAATTTAGAATCTTGAATCTAGAATTTAGAATCTTGAATGTAGAATCTAGAATGTAGAATCTAGAATATAGAATCTAGAATCTAGAATTTAGAATCTAGAATCTAGAATCTAGAATCTAGAATCTAGAATCTAGAATCTAGAATCTAGAACCTAGAATCTAGAATCTAGAATCTACAATCTAGAATCGAGAATCTAGAATCTAGAATCTAGAATCCAGAATCTAGAATCTTGATTCTAGAATCTAGAATCTAGAATCTAGAATCTAGAATCTAGAATCTAGAATCTAGAATCTAGAATCTAGAATCTAGAATCTAGAATCTAGAATCCACCCAAGCAATCAAAATTTCGAATAACACTTAAGGAACGAACTAATAAGTTCATATATAGCTGTACAAAAGTTCTGTGGAACTTTTTTGCTGTTCAATATGTTTTTTCGAGGTCCATGGATCTTCATTCTTTATCAAGTTCAGCCAATACTCAAAAAAAAACTTTAAAGTACTGTTTTGGTTTCTGTTTCTACTTTTTGGGAACTTTTAAGTTTGTATGAAGAAAAACAATCTTCTTGTTACGTACTTCTAATTTTTTTCAAAATCAAGTAGCTATCAAGGGGTTACAAGTCTTGTTGTACAGCTCAATAGTTCGTAAAAAATCCCTGTTGTACTTTTTTGTAAACTTGAAAGTTTTTAATTAGTTCCAACGAGCGTTCAAAAGCAACTTCGCATTATAGAAATTTTGAAGTAGGTTTAAAGGCTTAAATCTACTTTTTTCGAACTTAAACACGTGTTTGCATCAATAAACACAATGTGAAGTACACATTTAGTTCCGGAAGAACTTTTTAACAACTTGAAAGCGGGAATTAAGTAGAAATTAAGAACCTGAATGTCATTTTAAAGAAAATCATCACATCGAGTAAAATCGTTGCCTACTCATGATGTTCATATAGGGCAACAAGTATGGATCTCGACTTTCAAGCGGTGAGCTCGGGTTCGAGGCTTGGTAAGAACATGTTTTTAAATGTAATGTGAGTTAGTAACAAAAATGGTTGATTAAAATGAATCAAATTAGCGGACTTGAGAAGGCAATGAAGGAGCGAAAGAGTAATTTTTTCGATTTTTTATGCTGCTTATAAAGTGGATTTTGATGCAGGTTAGAAGTTGTTTGGCGATTTATGCGAACTTCTTGTCAATTTTAAAGTTCGTTTAACTACTTAAAAATTGAGCTGAAAAGAAGTTGTATTAGCATACTCGATTAAGCTGATCAAACCTAATAGAGGAATGTTATCCGAACTTTTGGTTGCTTGGGTAGAACCTAGAATCAAGAATCTAGAATCCAAAATCTAGAATCTAGAATCTAGAATCTAGAATCTAGAATCTAGAAACTAGAATCTAGAATCTAGAATCTAGAATCTAGAATCTAGAATCTAGAATCTAGAATCTAGAATCTAGAATCTAGAATCTAGAATCTAGAATCTAGAATCTAGAATCAAGAATCTAGAATCTAGAATCTAGAATCTAGAATCTAGAATCTAGAATCTAGAATCTAGAATCTAGAATCTAGAATCTAGAATCTAGAATCTAGAATCAAGAATCTAGAATCCAAAATCTAGAATCTAGAATCTAGAATCTAGAATCTAGAATCTAGAATCTAGAAACTAGAATCTAGAATCTAGAATCTAGAATCTAGAATCTAGAATCTAGAATCTAGAATCTAGAATCTAGAATCTAGAATCTAGAATCTAGAATCTAGAATCTAGAATCAAGAATCTAGAATCTAGAATCTAGAATCTAGAATCTAGAATCTAGAATCTAGAATCTAGAATCTAGAATCTAGAATCTAGAATCTAGAATCTAGAATCTAGAATCTAGAATCTAGAATCTAGAATCTAGAATCTAGAATCTAGAATCTAGAATCTAGAATCTAGAATCTAGAATCTAGAATCTAGAATCTAGAATCTAGAATCTAGAATCTAGAATCTAGAATCTAGAATCTAGAATCTAGAATCTAGAATCTAGAATCTAGAATCTAGAATCTAGAATCTAGAATCTAGAATCTAGAATCTAGAATCTAGAATCTAGAATCTAGAATCTACAATCTACAATCTACAATCTACAATCTACAATCTACAATCTACAATCTAGAATCTACAATCTACAATCTACAATCTACAATCTAGAATCTAGAATCTAGAATCTAGAATCTAGAAGCTAGAATGTAGAATCTAGAATCTAGAATCTAGAATGTAGAATCTAGAATGTAGAATCTAGAAACTAGAATCTAGAATCTAGAATCTAGAATCAAGAATCTTAAATGTAGAATCTAGACTTTCTAATCTAGTATCTCGAATCTAGAATCTTGAATATAGAATCTATTATTAGAATGTAGAATGTAGAATCTAGAATCTAGAATCTATAATCTTGAATTAAGAATCTTGAATCTAGAATCCAGATTTTAGAAACTGAAATCAAGACGCTTTTATTTTTTTTTAGAATCTAGAAACAATAATCTATAATCATTTGAGATACTACAATTTTCTTCCCAATTTGTTAAATCTCAGGTCACTTTCCACAAAAATTTGAATGCTCAAGGGGAACTTCGATAATTCGATAGATAACTGAGAAATGCCAACTGATACTGGCTGACTAGCAATTCCTTACCCCCTCGAAATTGGTATTGATCCCATAAACCCGTGGATCAAATCTTGATAGGCCAAACAGTAATTGGACTCAAATATTTAGACTCACAGCTGTTCCCACACAACAATAAAGGGCAGCTGAAAACGTGCTGGCTCCTTTTAGGGGCTACAAATTTAATGAGTATATCAAAATTATAACCATATCCAAAATAAGCTGCAAGTATTAAGTGACCTCTTAGAAATAATTGAATATTCCATGCCGATTTGCTCGAAATAACAGGCTCACTTACGCCTCTTAAGTATCGATCGATATGCAGGCGCTTGATTTAAACTAAAAGGTTTGCGTATCGAGCTCAATTTGCATCGGTAATCCGATCACTGCAATTTGTCCAAATTTTTCACGGTTGGCCTCCAAGGGTTAGTTTAGTTTAGACTAGTTCAGACACCATAAGACTGCCCTTGGCGAACCTTGATTCGGTTGGTCTCGACCAATTCCGAGATCTCTGTTACGATTCAAGCGCGTTAAATTGGCGCGTTTAGTTGCCACTGATTGACAGAACTAGTTCTAGGTTCCGAGCCGGCCAAATTGGGAGAAAATTGCTGTATGGACCAGAAAAAATCAGCAACAAGCTGTCGTCGGTAGTTTATGGATCGTTACACGATCGCCAAATGTCAATGGCGCCTTGTGGTCTTGAACTGACCTTTGTTAGCTAGCTAGCTAGCTAGCCAGTAGCTCTCAGGGGGCTCTTAGACCAGATTTGTATTTCGAAGGTGTCCAATTCCCCATTCAAGTTCATGTAGCGGAATGTACAATATATTTAGATCTTGATCTTCCCGTGATGTCCTTGGAGGTCATTTTGGAAATGTTGCGCGTCTGTTGTTGTCCATCGTAAATCATTCGCAGTGCATTGAATTTGGCAAAAGAGCAGCATCACGTGGCTCCACAATTCAGATTGCATCATCACAGCGCCGCATAACTTATCTGTCTGAATAGACTTATCGTCGAGACTTCTCAAGTGGAGCTTTTCAATGGGTCGCTTACTTCATCGATTACATCCCTTGGCGAGGGATGCAATGCAATGCAATGCGCAACGGGGTGACAGCTCTCTCGAGAAGGAGCCCAACTTCTTCGCAACTCATCAATGAAGGAGAGCTTACACCTCAAAAAAAAGAAACATACCGTTAACCAATTTACTTTCAATTTCAATCGCAAACAACCGGTCAGATGAATGAATGAAACAGCAAGGGAAGGAGGAAAAACTTGTACCCAATTGATGTAATCCTCATCTCTCACATAATGCAAATATACACACACATGTATACAAATGTGAAGGTAATTTACTAACAATATCATCAACTACAAACTGAGAGGCAAAACTCGCCGGCACAATAATAAAGTCACGCATCGATAAACACTTCTTTTTTATAATGAGAAAAAGGTTGAAAATTACGAGAGCTGCAATAATTTGATGTGGAAGAGGCGCAGAACGAGGTTTTTTTTTATGATTTTGCTCTCAACCCGATCATGTCCGATCCGAGTTATTATTTTTATTGAATGGAGAAAAAACAGAGGTTTTGTAAAGAAAATTGACAATGCAAGACAACTGACTAGTGGGGAAACATTTGTTCAAATTTCCATTAGAGAAATGATGAATACACACAGTCATTTAGTACTGATCATTTGAATAAGTGGAATGTTATTTTTCTGATTTTCGAATTTAAAAACTGGTATTAAAGTTGCTCAGTTAAAATAAGCGGGATTCGACCGGATCAATCTTGGCGCCATCAGCAGTTATTTGGCACACTTGAATTCAATATGGAAATATTTTCTACTATAAACGAGATCTGTGAAGTTTACTTAGCAGAGTCAGTAGTTTGTAATCTAAAGAACACATCCCGGTTCATTACATACGCTTTTTCGATTTCGCATTTGAATTACATGGGACTAAAAGTCTGTTGTTACCAGCACTAGGAACTATGAAAAATTTACCAAGAACTAGTAAATTTTTCGTAAAAATAGGCCAACTAAAAAAGCACGTAAGGATTGTTTAAATATACTTAAAATATACTAGTTCATGAACTTCCTTGGAGGTGGAATTATTGGTATTAGATTCTCTACCGGACCGGCATAAACAAGCTTTCTAGTAACTGGAATTGTCTTCCCAGCGCAACCGCATTGCATCTCAAGTAACAATTTTAGCTTTTTATGGTCAGCGAAATATCGTTTGGACTATAGCATTAATCTTCATAAAAGCTAAAGCGCATTCTATAACATCACTTGGACTCTTATAAAGCCAAAATCAGGCTATTTGGCCCTACCTCAGAAACGTCTTCATGACATATCGTTGAAAGTCATAAACGTTGGTCACCAAAGCTTTTAAAAAGCTATTACTAAACATATATAGCAATTTTAGTTTTTTTTTCGATTCTGTGAGTTCTCGGAGTTTATTTATTATTTTTTACAGCAACTATAATGGTTGATGAATGATGATTGCATTATTGAGATGTGATCTGGTAAAATTAATAGCCGAAAAACCAATGTTTTAACCATATTATGAGCCTCTTTTGTACTGCCAGTCAAGATTTTAGGTAAAATGTGTATGAAATAGTATCTTAAAATAAATGCGCCTCGTCAAATATGATGGTCAATCATGATGGAATTGATGGAAAATAGGCCTGAAAAAATATTTTCCAATGCTTGCATTGTGAATCCATCAACATGGCGACATTTTGTGCCCTTCGATTTTGCAACCAACATGGCGTCAGTCAATTCAATGCTTAATAGCCTGTTTATGGTCAGAAAAATGGCTAATTAGTTTTATTATGGTTTAATGATGAACCCGAAAAAAGCTACGATTTGACGTTTCTCTCGCAAGCCAACCAATTACACTCTTAGGATGAGTTCCTCATTTCTGAGTTGTTAATCATTAGTACAGTAAATGAGGACAGACTTTTTGAATAAAAAAGGATTGGTTGTGAATGACCCGTGGAATAAATCATGAGTTGAAGTCGAATTTCGTTCTCTGATGTCTTGGATTTCAAGATGGCGGCTTCTGCTGAACTTTAAAATGTTGTAAATGACTTAAAATCGCATGAAGCAAAAACAATATGGGTATTGGGTGAAAGGGCTAAACGAGTAGAAGTCGAATTTTGCTTTCAGGCGCCATCTTGAAATCCATGGTGGCGGCATCCGCTTAGCTTTTAATGCTGTAAATGACAAAAAGTTGCATTTAACCACCACAGTACGTGTATTGGGTAAAAGGGTAAATTAGAAGTAGTCGATTTTTTTTCTTTCCGACGCTGTCTTGAAATCCAAGATGGCGTCTTACGCTGAACTTTGAAATGCTTCTAATCACTGAAAATCGCATGAAAGGCCTACAATATTGGTATTTGGTGGAAGGGCTAAACTAGAAGAAGTCGAATTTAGCTATCGGACGTCATCTCGAAATCCAAGATGGCGGCTTCCACTGAACTTTAAAATACTGTTAATCACTGAAAGTCGCATGAAACTCCCACAATATGGGTATAAGTTGAAAAGGATCAACGAGTAGAAAACAAATTTCGATATCAATCACTTGAAATTCCCACAATATGGTCATTGGGTAAAATGGCTTAATCAGCTTAAGACAAATTTCTCTATCAGACGCCATCTTGAAATCCAAGATGGCGACTTTCGCTGAACCTTGAAATGCTGTAAATAACTAAAAATCGCATGAAACAACAATATGGGTATTGGCTAAAGAGCTAAACTAGAAAAGTTAAATTTAGCTATCAAGAGCATCTCGAAATCCAAGATGGTGGCTTCCAGTGAATTTTAAAATGCTGTTAATCACTAAAAACCGCATGAAACTCCCAAAATATGGGTATTGAGTGAAATGACTAAACTAGAAGATGTCGAATTTTGCTAGCTGACGCCATCATCAATTCAAGATGGTGGCTTTCGCAATTCTTTTCAAAGCTGTAAATAACTGAAAATCTCATGATACATCCACAATACGGGGTATTGGGTGAAAGGGCTACACGATTATTAGTCGAATTTCGTTGTCCGACGCCATCTTGAAAGCCAAGATGGCGGCTGCCGCTCAACTTGAAATACTATAAATTACTGATAATCGCATAAAACCCCAACAATATGGGTATTAGTTAATTTTTTTATATGTTTCTTATGCATTTAGCACTTTTCTTGTTTTGTTTATAGTTATTGATTTTTTTTTCATATTTGCTATTTATGTCATTCTATTATGCAACATGTGCCACATGTGCCAAATTGGATGTTGCCAAAATCGAATGTGGCGAACGGGGTCTGTATTATGGTGGTTTTATGGGATTTTCAGTCACTTACAGCATTTCAGACAAACGCGAAAAGAGATATTCGACTTCTATCGTTTAGCCTTTTTGCCCAATACAATATATTTTGGGGGTTTCATGCTATTTTCATTCATTTACAGTATTTTTAAGTTCTGTTGAAGCCACCATCTTGGATTTCAAGATAGCGCCAAATGAAAAAATGAACTTCTTATAGCTTATCCCAATTAACAAATACCCATATTTTGAAGGTTTCATGCGATATTCAATTAATTTAAGCATTTTTAAAGATTATCGAAAACCGCCATCTTGGATTTCGAGATGGCGTCAGACAACGAAATTCGACTTCTACTCGTTTAGCTCTTATACCCAATACGAATATTTTTTGAATTTCATGTCATTTTAAGTCATTTACTACATTTCAAATTGCAGCGGATGCTGCCATCTTGGATTTTAAGATGGCGTCAGATAACGAAATTTGACTTCTATCGGTTTATCTCTTTCAACTTATACCCATATTATTAGGATTTTTTGCGATTTTCAGTCATATACAGTATTTTCAAGTTGAGTGGTAGCCGCCATCTTGGAACTTAAGATGGCGACGGACAACGATATTCGACTTCTACTACATATTTATCATTTTCGACTAATTACCATATTGCGAAGGTTTCATGATATTTTCAGTAATTTACAGCTTTAAAAATAAAAGCGGAAGCTTCCATCTTGGATTAATGATGGCGTCAATACTCATATTGTAAAGATATTCATACCACTTCCGATGATTTCAAGTTTTCAGAGATTTTTATATATTTTTTTATTTGAACTCAAAACCAACACACAAAACTTATCAAAAATGTGTAAAAATGAGAGTTCCAATTCAAATATATGCTATCTAACCTGAGCGTGTCATGTTTTGGCATCTTGATCGAGAACTGTCACTAAGTTTTATGGCGGTAAATATGCACTGAGTGCTATTATAGAACATACAAAAGAAAACTTGAAGCAAACTTCTAAGTTTGTGTTTTTTTTATAGTTTAAATAGAGCATTCATAGCTCTTTCAAAATAACCAAAACAGTATGTTTAATAAAAGTTTTATTAGCGTTTTCAAAACTTTCTAAAAACATATGGTCGAAACAAAAATATAAGCATTTTTCATGACCATAATTAAACCGTCATAAAACGAGCTGCACAAAAAAAGCCATAACTAAACCATAATAAAACTTTCTAATGCTAGTTGGCTTAATTACTTGGGATATGTTTGAAAGAAACCAAATAAATCGTATCCCATATCCTACAGCAAGACAAGCAGGATGGAAACAAGCAGCCAGATAGGAATCTCATTCCAAAATTTCTAATATCAAATTAAAGACTCCAAATTTTAAATTTTCGCGTATTTTGGACATGAAATTCAGGACTTTTTATTTTTCATTTCAGATTTTAAAATCCTCACTGTAGGTTCCCGGATTTTGGCTCGATTTTTGAATTCTTTTGTTTTGATTCAATTAGATTTTGCGTTTAAGAAGATAATAACAAAAAATAATATGAACCTCATTTTTCGTTCCATTGAGAATTATTGAGCATGCGATAGACTTATTTGTTTAAAAATATGCTTGCAATTATTTTTGAAAATTTATACCATCGATCAAAGAAAACTGATTTTAAATAAATTATCATTGGACTAAATCGACAAATCTATCTTAAGCAGTTGTGCTTTGCGGATAATTTTAATTTTCAACTCACACAAATAAATAAGATATTTTTTATCTCGTAGTTTTCGCTTTGACAGTAATATATGCTTGCTTGAGCAATCCGAATCATGAATCTGGAATACTCGTTTAATAATTTATTTCCAAATTTATTGTTTTAAATCCTTGGATCTTAAATACAGTTTCCATAGGAAAGATTTTTGATCGCTTGTATAAAACAAACTGGAATAATTTTCCTATCAGCATTAAGTCCATTAAATCGAAATCGGAATTCAAGATAGCTTCACCATATAGATTTACATTAAACAGGTAACTACTGATGCTTATTAGTTAGACATGACAATTCATTAGAAACAATTAAATTTAAATCGAAACAATGCAAACCAAAATGTAACACTTCAAATAGATTGTACATATCCTATGTTACACGAATAAAATGGATTATCATTATTATTATTAAATGTTCTCACGTTCTTTGTGTTCGTATAAATTATAGTGTTCAGTTTCGAGAATTACATGTTCGGAATTTCCGATAATTTCCGGGAATTTCCGGAAAATGGGCCAGGAAATGGACACTAGAGTGCCCCAAATGACCCGACTTTTGAAAAAGTTATGCGCTGCAGGCTAAAATTGATCCTAGGCCTAGTACAAGATCTCATGCCAAATTTGGGCCAGATCGGATCACGGGAAGGGGTCACTCAACGAGCCTGAAGTTTGTATGGGATTTTGAGACATTTTGTTCGGGAGAAACATGAAAAACCAGTTTTTCATCAATAACCTTTGATTCCGTCGGTCGATTTCTTTCAAAAACGGGTTTTCTTAAAGCCCAAACTATGAAAAACATTTCATCCGAAGACTGCATTTCGATAAGAGTTAAGACAAAAAAGTTATTAGACTTCCAAAATGGGCTAACTTTTTTTACGGTGGTATTCATCACTGCTAATGAGGCGTCAATAAGTTCGACCGCCCCGACTCATAAACAGTGATGAATACCATCCTTAAAAAAGTTAGCCCATTTTGGAAGCCTAATAACTTTTTTGTCTTAACTCTTACCGAAATGCAGTCTTCGGATGAAATGTTTTTCATAATTTAGGCTTTATGAAAACCCGTTTTTGAAAGAAATCGGCCGACGGGAACCAAAGTTATTGATGAAAAACTGGTTTTTCATGTTTCTCCCGAACAAAATGTCTCAAAATCCCATACAAACTTCAGGCTCGTTGAGCGACCCCTTCCCGTGATCCGATCTGGCCCAAATTTGGTATGAGATCTTGTACTAGGCCTAGGATCAATTTTAGCCTGCAGCGCATAACATTTCACAGATTTTGAATTTCCCATACAAATTTGGGGCAGTCTAATGGACACTCTAGTATAAATATACAACTTAGTTTCAATTTTATTGCCGGGGTTTCACAGAATTTGTTCAATAATCCATAATTTAAAAAAAAAAAAAAAGGATACTTAATCCAGGAAGATACATTCAAAAATGGAAATAATTTTTCAATACAAACATGACATGTGGTTAGTTAAAAAATTCAAATACTATTTCAATCGAATACCTAGGAAAGTTACTTTTTAAATTTGTAACTAGTTAATCCTGCTTGGGCAAATTGAGAAATTAAAAACGCATTTGCTGAAATAACAACACTTTACCGTGGTGAATGGAGGCAGGCATGCAGTCATCGAACACGATTAGCTTTCCGTAAAACTGAGCACATTAAATTGATTAGAATCAATCAACCAATCGAAGTGAATCAAAGGCGCGCAACGAAGGAATTAATTAATTTGAATCGCTTTGGTTTTCGTTTTCGGCAATCTTGGGTGGGTGCCAAAAGCTCATTCTGAAAGAAGCAATAAAACACCAATAAAATTGGTGAGCTATTTCAACATCTAATCGCCTACTCATTGGTTGTTGTTGAAAATTAAACGTCAATCAACGTTTCTTTTGTGCAATTTTGTGCAGTTTTGAAGTACCTTTTTAACAATTCCAATATTTCGATATATGCTAGGGTCTGCTAAAGCATCATCAAAACAGAATTTTCCCCCGAATTAAAGCTTATGTTAACCCAGTTACCGAAGTACCAAAACCATTACATCATTTGCAACAATGCGTAATTCGCAACGGTACAACGACTCAACCTCGTTTAGCGAAATGGAAGGAAATATAAAACTACTAAGTAGTAACGCCCAAAAGATGCCTTCCAAAAGTTAGCCCAAGAGCAGGAGCAGTTAGCAATGCTCAACATACAAGGGTAAGAAGATTTTATCAAGTTCATACTCCATACTCCATGAATTCGCCATTTGTAGAGAGGTAAAGAACGATTATGACCAACCATAAAGACCATTTTCCAGCTCGTTGACCACACCAAGATCAGCTGGGCTCGATCGAGAAATTCCCGTTCCCGTTGTTGGCTTTTGGGGCCCCTTTAAGGCACGCACACCTTTGGAGAGCAAAAAAAAAAAACTAAATTGGTCAACAGCTAAGAATTTTATGCTGTGCCACAATAAAACCTCCCTGGCGGCCATCTGACTCGACTGATTCGACTGACTGACTGGTGTTGCGGAACGGGTTCGCTACCGGAAGTTCGACTCCATTGAATCCAAGTGTCCGTAATTATGTTCTGGGCCGCCTCCTCCCATTTTCAGCGAATGTGCTGCTGTTCCATGCGTTGGCATTTTTGCGAAAATTCGTCCGATGATGATGCTTCCTAGGGCTAAGCAACAACAACAGAATGACAGATGTGATTTTTATAATGGCCCTTTTGAGTCATTATGACAAGATAATTGCAGGGCAGCAGGAAAAACTAATTTCAAGAATGACTGCCTGTATGCAGAAACCGGTCTTGTTTCTAATTCTTTTTGAATGGAATCGCGGGAAAGCTGCCGGGCCAAGAATTTACGACTATCGCCAAGCGAAACTATCTCTTTTCCGCGATGGGTGAAGTCACAGTAAATACGGGAAAGTAATGGATGTCCGAATGGCGGAGACATCCCGATGGCCGTTATTACATAATTGACTTTCTGGAGCACTGTGGGAAAGCGGAAATTACTTGCAGAGCAATTTGTTGGGTTTCCTCGTCGTCGGTATCAGGAGATAATAAAATTGGTTGTAAATTTGATCGTAACTGTAAAAATCTTCCTGATCTCAGGTGATAGCTGTATGAGAATTCGGAGTTCAGTTCATCTTAGCGACAACATTATTTCCATGGCTAACGATCATTGTCAAATACGTTGCATGGTAGATTTGGATTAAGATAACAACAATGCCTAAAAAACGCTTTTCGCGATATTCTCCTGTATCTCATTCGAGCGAATTTTAGTAAATTGTTGGAGAAAAAGCTACAAGAAACTAATGTAACGACAGCATTGTGATTCTAATGGTGTGATCACAAAAAAGGTAAAATTTTCAACAGTATTGTATTGATAATCATTTTAAAAAGCGTTCGAGCATGGAACACAACGAACTTATCTAAAAAAAAGAAATGGAACGTATTTTAAAAATGGACTTTTGACAACTTCCACATGCTTTTTCTAGTCCCAGAATGTTTCAAGAAAATTCTAATGTCGGTCATTGTAATTAATGGAAGGCATCTTCAGTTGTGGAACGAAAATAAGGATTCGTTTATGAAACGACTCGAAATGGCCAAATTAGCAAGGAGGTGTTGCTTCAGATATACTTATGATAGAACCATTTGTTCTATAAAAAGTATAAGAGGGCCTGTCTAATTGAGCTACACACTACATAGAGGCTTTTTATAACGATTTCATGAAAAGAAACTTTGGCAGCTCTGGAAATTGGCCACATTATGAAGGAAACTTAATTTGAGAGTCTTTAAAAACTTTTTTTATTGTAAGCGGATAGGCACCCCAAAAATTTCACAAATGAAAATTAAAAAAAAAAATAATTTCAATTCTAAGAAACTTAAATGAGAATAATAAAGATAAATTCATCTAATGGATATCTTCTCCGGATGCAAAACTGCATTCTTTCATTTATTGTTTGCTTCAAATTTGTTCGTTCAGGAGAGCATATCAAAATTACTTCTTAATTCCATCTCAATGAGATATTATTATTTAATTCAGATGTATAGCTATGATATCAAAATCTTCGTAATCGTCATTTCGAAAAAAAAAAATTATAGCTCATTTGATACAAACAGTTATTTATCCTGACTCAATTTGCCTGCTTGAAACGCTTTTATTGGGACTCTAAAGCCCTCATTCCAATGCATCAGGTATGGTTCTGTGGTAGCGTGCGCGCTTCTCAACCGGCAGGTCGTGGTTCGAATCTCATGGCTGTACAAAAACTTTTCAAGAGTTGTGTAAATAAGAAACAATACATGCAGGTTTGAGAGTGCAAGGCAGGAGAAAATGCTATCTTGTGGACACAAGTACTTGAGTCCATAGCAAACATTGCATGAAACAGTGTATGCCAGACACGCTTTTAGGCCTTTTTGGTACGTAAATCCATTCAGCGGGACAATTTTCGAATTTCGACCTGAAATTAAGTTTTTCGGCATGAACCAAAAAGGTACAGAACTATGCGATTGTACCGCTGAATAGACGGTTCGATTTCAGGATCTCGCGTATTAAAAGAGCAAAAAACATACTTTTTCCGGAAAATTGAAGTACCTCGGAGAAACATCAAATTTCAATAACAATTTTTTATCAAACTTTGAAATTTGTCATACTTAGTTATATAAACTTTTTCCAGTGACTTTATATACTCGAGCAAACATCATATTTGGGTTGCTTGAAGAATTTCAGGGCGATTTGATGCATTATTTGTTATGCTTAAGTGTACTTAGTATGAAATTTTGCTTAAAACTCATTTTTATGTAGTTGAAAAGCAAATGTTGAATAACTTTGCTGTTTCTTGACCGATTTCTTTGGTTCTAGAAATATCTGATGTACCTCAAATACATCAAATTTCAGTAACAAGTTTTTATCAAACTTTGAAATTTGTCATACTTAGTTATATAAACTTTTTCCAGTGACTTTATATACTCGAACAAACATCATATTTTAAAACTCATTTTTATGTAGTTAAAAAGCAAATGTTGAATAACTTTGCTGTTTCTTGACCGATTTCCTTCGTTCCACAATTTGATGGTAGGCTGAATATGGCTTTAGAACTGCTGAATTATTTAATGTTTTCAATTGTCCTTACTAGAATTACTAATGGATTCACTACTTAGCCCAAAAAAACTTAAAGGTTGGTCAGGGATTTCCTAGTGATCAATCAACGAACATCATAGACTTTTGAAGTATTCGCCTCACATAATATCAAGCATAATCATATTTTAATTGGTGACTTCAATTTGGTTTTTATGATATGAAAAGCCCATATATAATACCTAAAACATAAATGGCGAAGTAACCAAATCAAAACATTTAAGAACATTCGAAAAAACGATCCTCCATGACAAACTCTAGGGGTGGTCTTTTGGCCTAATGACCAGAGGTCCACGGATCGAATTCCGCTTCGCTATATTGAGGTTGAGGAAATTTAAATTTGACCCGGTTTATCTGGGAGTAGAACGTCTTAACAGAAACTGCATGACCAAATACTGGGTCGCATTGGGTGGAATTGTCAAAAAAAAAAAACAATGTAGTAGCAGCATCCTGGATACCGCATTGAAGACGAACCTACAACAAATGCAATTATTACTGTTTAGGGCGATATAAATGTAGCACGTATACCTAAGAATTTGAACCAGTTGAGATTCATTTTAACTTTTTGTTCCTCCTGATTTCGACCAGCAAAAATAACGGAAATTTAGACAATTTCGGATAAACGATTTGGTTCGTTTGTTTTTATTGTTGTTATTGGTTTTTTTTTGTACACACTGTTCGCTGAAACTAGTCGATTGAGAATTTAAATGAACTTCTAAATACACTGACAAATCATTTTACACAAAAGTGTGTCAAATTTCACAAATTATCGAAATAAGTAGACTAAGTATGACAAATTTCAAAGTTTGATAAGAAATTATTATTGAAATTTGATGTACCTCCGAGGTACATCAGATATTTTCTAGAACGAAGGAAATCGGTCAAGAAACAGCAAAGTTATTCAACATTTGCTTTTTAACTACATAAAAATGAGTTTTAAGCAAAATTTCATACTAAGTACACTTAAGCATAACAAATAATCTGGTAAAGTGTCAAAAATAAAACCTAAAAAAAAAAAAAAAAAAAAAAAAAATAACAAATAATGCATCAAATCGCCCTGAAATTATTCAAAAGTCACTGGAAAAAATTTATTTAACTAAGTATGACAAATTTTAAAGTTTGATAAAAAATTATTATTGAAATTGGATGTATCTCCGAGGTACATCAATTTTCCGGAAAAAATATGTTTTCTGCTCTTTTAATACGCGAGATCCTGAAATTGAACCGGTACAATCGCATAGTTCTATAACTCTGAAACTATTGAGGTACGTTCAATTCTGAGAGAAGGTACGCATATGTACCTTTTTGGTTCATGTCGAAAAACTTAATTTCAGGTCGAAATTCGAAAATTGTCCCGCTGAATGGATTGACCTCTTTTTGGTGGTCTAAATCCTACTTGATTGAGTTATGATCTTGATATAATGCTATCAAGAGGTAATATAATTTTGTGATATTGTTTTGTTAAAGTTGTGAAAGTTTGAGCAGGAGACAATAAATCCTTGCATACAAGTTTTTGAGTCCAAAGCAAACATTGCATGAAAGTTTGTATGCAATACTCATTTTTTGTTTTCTTCAATGGCATATGTGATTGAGTTATATACTTTATATGATGCTATCAAAAGGTGATATAATTTAGTTATTGTTACATGGACTTTTTGAAATAATTTGAAATTTTTTTAACATCCTACGAGTACTGAAATAAATCTCATTTTGATATAAAAAAGTGAATATCATAATATCTCATCATTTTGTTTTCCTCCCCTGATTGGGAACAAAGTAGTTTAATAGTTAAATCAAAAATCTTCGTTCCATCAAAGTACTTTACAGCTCAAATTTCAATTTTCAAAATAATTATTTTCAAATAATTTCTTCAGATCTTTAGATTAGACAGTTTTTTTTCCTTTTATCCCTGAGTTCTTAAAAATCTTTCCTCAATTGCATTTTGCTTTTCAAGGGACTTTTGAAACAGCATCATTCAAACAAGACTTGAAACTGGAACTTGGAAGAAAAACGTTTCATTAATTTTAATTTTTTTAAATCTCCATAAATTATATTGAACTTTCCTTAACTTGTTTTAATATCGCTTTGAGCTGTACTCAGTTGGCAAGTTCGTTGCCTCCTGAGCCGATTTCCGCGAGTTCGAGCCCAAGAGTAAACATCGAACACAGCTGTACCGGATAAGTTTTTCAATAACTGTCCGCCAACTGCAACGTTGAAATAAAGTCGCGAATGCCATAAAGATGGCTTTGAGCTGCAACAGGCCTTTTTTAATTGCACAATTTACTGCTAGGTTTCAGAAAGTTTCACATATGCTGATGAATATCTAGTTTTCAAGTCCAGAAGATTCAATTAACGGTTGTTCTGATTAGATTTTAACTTACGGTGAAGTACTTTCTTCGTTTGATTACGCCGTTCCAGTTTTGCAAGGCTTATGAGTGTAAAAGTGCCTTTTTATAAGAATTCGGCAAGTTCGAAACACAGTAACTGAGCTGCTTTTTGTCCTAAACATAATATAAATTTGATTAAGCAAGGTAGAATAAGAAAAAAGTGTCTCCCAACCTTATTCTTTATCCAGGCCTCACAACCAAGGTTGTTAAAAAAAAATCTGTTTTTTTGGCGAAAAAAAAATTAAAATGAAAATGAATTTCTGTGATTTAACCCAAAAACTCTGTGATGGTTTTCTGTGACTCTATTTATTTGAGTTTCAATGAAGATTCATGAAAAATTGGGTCTTTTTAACATTTTACTTGAGCAAAATCAATCACGTTAATCTTAATTTATTTTTACAATCTAAACTTAGAAATCAAATATTTATATTTACATCAAAAATTAAAATTTTGGAAACACGTACAAAATTTAATAAAATCTGTGAAATCTGTGATTATTCCCAAAATTCTGTGTTCTGTGACACAGAATTTGTGGTGAAAATTTGCTCAAAATTCTGTGAAATTACAGATTTTTCTGTGATATCGGCAATCTTGCTTACCAACCATAGATTATTTGCTAGGATGCAGAGGTAACCTCAATTCTAGAGAACAAATTTTTTTCTTTCATCCCTTTCCAATTTTAGTACCTATCTATTGACTACTAGGACGTGACCGGCGCCGTTATTTTTGTTCAGAGAGAGAGCATCAGTTTTGTACACTGAGAATGTGCTGCCAATCCCTAGCGCGATTTTACCTCAGTGCAAAAATGATGACCTCGGTCAATCACGAAGTAGCAACGATTTGTGACGATCGTTCGAAATGTCTTCTTTTGTTTTCATCATAAAATTATAAATAATCAATACTTAATAATATATATTTTTGAAATTCGTCATTATGAACAGTTTTCAAGCATTTCGGGTTCAACGACTCGAGGTGGATGTGAGTAGCTAAGCTAAGCTTATCTAAAATTTGAAATACGGTTGAAATGTTTACAGTTTTCATCATCTTTTATATAATAAAAGAATACTGCAACGAATCTTTCTAGATTATTAATTGTTTTCTTGAAGGACTGAACAGTGAACATAATTAAGCAAATCGATCTAAATGTATGATGCAGGTTTGAATTGTTTGTATTAAACTTTGTCAATTCACAAGTCGTTTGTTGCCTCCCTGATTTGCAATTTAATTTTGATTACTCTGCTCAAGGCACTAGACTTAAACGGATTTAAGTGAATTGGTAACAAAAAAGTTTTCACGAAGTGAAACAGCGTAGCAAAAAAAATGATAAGGTCTTTTTACCGCTGCTTCTTTTAAGATTTTTTTAAGGGATGCTTCTTTTACAGGTTATCTGAAACCAAAGTGAGTTTTCACACTTATTTTTATAACGGATTTCGTTGAATGAGGATTCTTTACACACCATGAAACAAGTTTCACCATCCCCCTAATATGTTTTTATAAAAGCTAGTTAATAAGAAACAAGCAAAAAACTAATCGCTCTCCTAATTCTTCTATCCTTTCCAGATCCTCCTGAAGCTCGGTACCATCGTTTATACCGCCCTGGATTACAACCTTCCATTGAATGCGACCTGTCATATGTCCCACGAGCTGGAACAACTGATCGAGTTCATGACGGCAGAAGGTAAGAATCAAACAAAACAAACAATCCAAACAAAACAAGTGCACTCTAGCAACAAATCTGGGGAGTAGGTAACCCATTTCCGGGACTCTTGAAAAGACATCATCATCGTCATTGTAAAAGCAGGCGCGCCGCGTCGCGGATTAAGGTTATGTTTTCATTTCATCCAGGGCATCGAGATCCATACACTAACATATGTATGATGGCGACAGAGTGGGAAATGTTTATGATTTCTTTTCGCTTTGAGTGAAGGGGGACAATCCAGAGGGGTAGTGAAGTCATGAATGATTGAAGCAGAATAACTAATGTTGCAGCATCTCATCATAACTAGAAAGCTCCCATTTTGGGATTGCATCTCCCCACTTCTTCTCGCGTTTGTCGTTCGTTGTCGGCAGAATTGAACATTTGAAAAGTGTCAGCAAAACCATAAACCGCAACTAAAACGTGTGGGAGATTTGTGGTTGTTGGTGGCATTGAAACTTGAACACGAGGAAAGTGTTTTTTCTTGGTGTCTTCTCGAGTTCAAATCACAAAGTGGGCAAAGATGCTGAGGGATTGGAAGGAAAGAAACTTACGCTTTTTTATTTCTATGATTTTTATCTCCTTACATTTATACCGTAAATAATAATCATAATTTTGTACGTGAAAGGGAGAGAAATGAACTTGATCAGATAATCAGCCGCCGTTGCCGCCTGAGACTTGGATCGGATTAGTTCTTTGAGTTGAGGTGAGACTCTCAATCTCAGGTGATCTGGCTAGTTGGGTGGTAGCTGTCAGCTTTGGGTGAGATATTGAGGGGGAGGGAGGGGAGATACCTGGAACAGGGAAAGAAAATAAAGAAGTCACGTTTGCAATTGAATGAACCGCGCCTTGCACCATTTCGAGTCGGTTCATTTGTTGCAAAGAGAGGGAGATCATAGTGTACACTAAATTGTATGCTTGATCATTATCGTGGTTTTTTTTTACTATCGCGCGTTCCTGTCTGACAGTTACATGAAAACGGGAAAAAGCAATGAACTAATCTTCGGAGCGGTGCAATGTTGAACTTGACAGCCGATTCGTAATAACAACAAGAAATTTCGCTTTCTCACTGGCTGTAAAGAGAATAAATTACAAATTTTCATATTATTTTCTTATGGTGATGAATCCAATGTTCCGAAAATCAATCAGTTTTACTGAGCCATGCTTTACTGCATTAAGAGCGGAAAAATCGAAACAGTCAATTTTTCCTTCTTCAATAATAACGTATAATCAAACATAATTTGCTGAGAATTTCAAGGTATATTTTAAAATTTTGTTAGAACATTATTAATTTCTTTAAACGAACACAAACACATACAGAACATATTTAATCATTTTTTAACGAACATACGGAATCTCAATGAAACTTGATGTTTTCTCAAGCAGAGCCTACCGACTAGACAAAAACAATCCAAGGCAGGCCAATATTGTGTAAATTCATTCCGTGATTGGAGTAGATCCTGATATTTGGGTCTAATCATCACCGTCTTGTCTCGAAGGCCTCTTCCCTATTTTAACACATCCGAATCAAACAGCTTATTCCTTTTTCCTAGTCTTCATAGTGATGTTTTATGTAGCCAGAAACTTTCCAGGGACGTTTCCTTAAATTTAAAAGACTCGCTCCACGTACAAAAAAATCTATTCCATTTCTTAAAATATGGATGTCACACATATCGATGATTGGCAGCACCGTCAAAGGTCCGTCAACTAAGTTACCCTATCACTCGCGTTCCCAATTTACCAGAAGGTATCTCACGAACATCTAAATTTAAGATTAGATCGTGGACACGGAGTCTCAGCCCAAATTTGAAATAATCCATCGGGGGTTTGGAAATTCTTTTTTTTTAAAGATTTTTCTAACCTTTTTAATGGTTTTTTCGAAGACAAAATCATACTAATAACTGTGAAAACACTTGACTTACTTTAAGCGTTAATCTTACTCCATAGTTCAATAACATGATCTAATATTAAATTTCACTGGCTACAATTTTGTGGAAGACATCAAAGTGATACAAAATGAGAGAATAGACATGAGATGTCACTTACAGAGTGATTATTAATTCATTTGAAAAAACTTTTACATTTTTTCATCCCTGATTGTACAAGACCAGAAATAGTATTCTTTGTACAGTAAGGTTTTTTTTTACACTGATATACGTACCGCGTAAAAAAAAACTGTGCGAAAAAAAACCGTGTTAATTCCCGAAAAACGTGAATAAAAACCGTGTTAATTGCCGAAAACCGTGTAAAAAAAGACCATTTAAATTCTACAGCTCTGAAGTTCTGACCCTTAAGACCTGAGACCTGAGACTTGAGACTTGAGACTTGAGACCTGAGACTTGAGAATGAAGACAAGAGACATGAGACCTGAGATCTGAGACCTGAGACTTTAGACATGACACCTGAGACCTGAGTCCAGGGACCTGAAATCTGAGACATGAGACCTGAGACCTGAAGAATGAGACCAAAGACATGGGACATTGGACCTGAGACCTGCGACCTGAGACCTGAGACCTGAGACCTGAGACTAGAAACCTAAGACATAAAACATGAGACCTGAGACCTGAGACATGGGACATGAGACCTGAGACATGAGACTTGAGACTTAAGACATGACACCAGACCTGAGACCTGAGACCTGAGACATGAGACACATGAGGCATGAGACATAAGATATGAGAATGAGACATGAGATATGAGACCTGAGACAAGAGACATGAAACATTAGAAATTAGACATGAGACCTGAGACTTGAGACCTGAGACAAAAGACATAAGACATGAAACCTGAGGCATGAGACAAGAGCCATGAAAGATTAGACATGAGACTTTAGACCTGACCCAAGCTACTAGTGTTAGTACCGAGAAAAATTAGCTTAGCTCCGATTTAGACTTGCGACCCCTCTAGTGAAAGGGTTTGACTTGTAGGTGATGAAAAATAGTGTCGCGACTTCGCTAGTTCAAGCTACTAGGTTTAGTACCAGTAGAAATTAGCTTAGCTTCGATTTTAACTTTAGACCGGTCAAGTGAAAGAGCTTCACTTGCAGGTGACGAAAACACTAGCTAGCTACTAGTGCTTGTACCGTGAGAAATTAGTTTTGCTCCGATTTCAACTTTCGACCCGTCAAGTGAAAGGGATTGACTTTTTGATGATATTGCAGGGTGGCCAGCGAACCGGGAAAACCTGGAAAAAACCGGGAATTTAAAACAGCACCGGGAAAACCGGGAAATAACCGGGAATTTGCCATCAAAACCGGGAAAAAACCTTATGCAGTGCAAATCACTTTTTCTACATATTTTATTCCTAGACGTAATTGTAGTTTTTGATGAAAATACGAAATGAGAAAAGTTTATGCTTGTTTCCATTCTTCAATGTTTACTTTTTCACCGAATGTTAGAAAATAATTCTAGAATTGTTCGAAATTCTTATTCCTATTTGATCTTATTCTTATTTGATTAAAAATTCAGCCTTCGTATGGTATTTCATGTTTAGATTCTGAATACAGATTTCATTCAGAATTCAGAGAAAGTCAAATTAAGTTCTCTGCGTTAAGACTTGAGTTACAAATTCAGTCAGAAGCTGGACTGAAAATGCAGATGAATTTTTTGGAAGATTTTGGTTTCAGTTTGAGATTTCAAGTTTTAAAATGGGTCTGAAAATTAAATTTCAAAATGTAAAAATATTACTGAGCTTGAAATTCTAGATTTAGGCTCATTATCTGGATACAACATACTTATTTTAGAACAGAAATAAAATCAAAACTAGAAACTATTAATCGAAATCCATAATTTGCTAAACAGTACACAATTCTAAGATTTCGGAAATAATTGTTCAGATAACATTTGAAAATCATATACCCATATTCAGAATCAAACAATAGAACGAAACAACTATAATGGTATTTATTCAATTATTATTAATGTAAATTTTTAAGTTTAAATCTAAGGATTAGAATTCAAAATTTAAACCCAAGTTCGAATTGGCAATTATATTTTGAAACTAGTATCGACATTTCTGGATCATAATAACAATACCAAGTTGGTATTTCAGAGTGTGAGCTCAACTTTTCAAGTCCGAGTTCAAAAGTAAAATACATTAACAGCACAAAATAAGCTTGTACATTTTTCTGAATATATGTACTTATATATCAGAATCATGTTCTTCGAAATTATCGACGTTTTTCGGTGAGTTTTAATAATATTAAAACAGATTTACCAGTTGTCCATACGTTTCGAGCTACTCTGGCATTCGCTCCTCCTCAGTGGACAAATTAACTGGCCATCGTCTGAACTATTTTGATTTTGGACTCTGTTCTATTATTATTAAAACTCACCGAAAAACGTCGATAATTTCGAAGAACAAACAATCGCGGTGATAAATCCAAAACTCAATATTAGAATTATTTAAAAATTTTAAATTTGGTTCATTCTGGCAATTTTTATAAATTTTATATTTTGAGAATTGAGAAGATTGAGAAGATTGATGAACCCATTTTCAAATGCACATTTATAACTTTATAGCTTCCCAAGTGAAATCAAATAATAGCATTGAAATTTCCTAAGTTCAAATATTCGGCAAAATGTATCCTTTTCCTGCCCTTTTGATGTTGCATCTTTCATTTTAAGACATCGCTATGGGCATTTCATTCCTTTTAGAGTTATGGAGGAAATAATGACAATAAATCTCTGTTTTTGCATCCAAAGACTAAGACGAAGACGACATTTTTCGTTGAACAACTGGAATACTGGAATTGTTTTCTTACCCTTTTACATTTCAACATTTAAATACTTTATTATCGGTACGAAATCCAACAAGTCTCACCACTATTTTTGCAGCTGTGAATAACTTTTGAATGACAAAATTGATACACAGAAAATTTTCAGTTTTCACACACTTTCACTCACAAATATCATTAAATGCCTATTAGTTCCGTCAATAAATCTTGTAAAATGTACCGTGTAAAACATAATATCTCACAATGGAAAACCGAGAAAAAAACGGGGATTTGAAATTGGAAACTCGCTGACCACCCTGGATATTGGTGACATGGGGTAATCTTGAGAATCCGGGGAATTGAATGATATATAAAGCGTATTTATTATATTTTGTATCATGTTTTGCTTTAATAACTGGCAAAATAAATCAAATCGCGCAAGCAGAAACTGCAGCACCCACCCACCCCACCGAAAATTGAGTAAAATCATCATTCTAGAGAGCCTGTGTGGCTGTGAGCCCGTGCGTTTTTTTATTGTTTGAAAAATTCAACAAGATTCTACAAATTTTCGAAAATTGTTATCAAACATCGTATTCTTTGAAATTTGCAATTAATGAAAATATAACTTCAAAATTTTTATCCTTCTTATCATGAATTTTTATGATTTCAGCTAGTAGATCTCGCGACACTGTTTTTCGTCACCTACAAGTCAAACCCTTTCACTAGAGGGGTCGCATGTTAAAATCGGAGCTAAACTAATTTCTCGTGGTACTAATACTAGTAGCTTTTCTCTGGTCTCAGGTCCAAAGTCTCAGGTCTCATGTTTCATGGCTCTTGTCTCATGTCTCAGGTTTCATGTCTTATGTCTTATGTCTCATGCCTCATGTCTCATGTCTTAGGTCTAAAGTCTCATGTTTCATGGTTCTTGTCTCATGCCTCAGGTCTCATGTCCTAAATCTCATGTCTTATGCTGAGGTCTCAAGTATAATATCCCTTGTCTGAGGTTCCAGGTCTCATGTCTTAGGTCTCAGGTCTCATGTTTCATGTCTCAGGTCTCAAGACTCAGGTCTCAGGTCTCAAGTCTCAGGTCTGAGGTCTCAGGTCTGAGGTCTCAGGTCACAGGTCCCAGGTCTCAGGTCTCATGTATCAAGTTCTTAGTCTCAGAGCTAAGATTTTCCCAACTTCAAAAAGATTCTAAGTGTTTTCCTTTGAATATTTTCTCTCAAAAACCGTGTTAATTCGCGAAATCCGTGTAAAAAACCCGTGTTTATTCCCGAAAACCGTGTAAAAAAAGCCTTGTTAAAAAAACCGCGTAAAAAAACCGTGTAAAAAAACCTTGGTGTACTTCGTTTGATAATTGTAGAGGGTTGAAGTGTTTAGAGTAGTTTATTCACATCGAACAATCAATCTTTTACATACTTTTGAACAGGATAATTTGAAGTATAGAGCATTTATGGGGTTCTATTTTTCCGGAACAATTATCCAATTCTGAAAATACTTTTAGAAAATACTTAATTTTACATGAGGTTCAAAAATGAATCCAACATCGGAATTCGTAATTTCAGGAAAAAGATTAGATGAGATTAAAAGTGGAAAATTATGCGTAAATAATAACAAGATCCAACTTAATGTTTGTAGCATTGATCATGAGCTTAGAGTAAGGCTCTGTCGTACAGCCCGCTTGGAAAAAGACCTTGAAACTTTTACTTGAACTTACACGACCGTTACCAAACAATCTGAAAATCTATAAAACATAAATTTTATGAATTAATACCTCTTGAATGGGCTCGTTACCCGTGGACGATAGTTGGTATTTATACAACCGCTATTTGCTGTCCGAGCCCTCTCAAGTTCACAATTGAACAAAAGCTCAACAAATCGGCCCGGACTGCGCATAAACAAAGATTAGTCGATCCGATTAGTTGGCCCCTCCGAGATAGACTCTGATAAGCTATTGAGCTTAAAAAATATGAAACAAGCTTCATTGACCATGAAAAAGTAACAGAAGCAGCAGCAGCGAGGTCTATGGGGTTCGATTTTTCAAGTTCAAAGCGCAGTAAATACGATCCTAGCGAAGTTTAAAGCACCTTCCACATTGCTCAGATTGGTTATTGAACGCACTTTGGCTTTGGGAGGTTAAGCGAAATAGTGGTTGAAGCTCGTGGAAATGATCCGATCAGCAGGAAAAGTGCTGCTGTGCCTGTTGCAGCTCACTATTTATGACAGGTCGTAAAATTCATTTTTTTTTTGTTTCATACAGCTTAGCGACTGCACTGGTGGGATTTTCAAGTCATGGGGAACCTTAACTGGATCGTTTGGAGTGAAATGCCTCCGGTTTGTTACAGCCTAAGAAGCCTTAAACTTTTTGTTTGATATTAGTAAGAAACGGATTATCTGCTCCCAAGTACCCAACCGAAAAGTGGAATGAAAAAAAGTATGTTCATATTCCCGGCGTGACGAAAATTGCCCTTTCATGCTGGACAAAGCATCGGGCAGCATTGAGACCCATTCCTGGTCTAGGAACTCGAGGGCTAAGGCTATCAGGGGGGTTTCGCCCTTCTGGTATTAAGTATAGTTAGTTAAGACACCGGCCTTTGCTGGATGTTAGAAATGTCCGGTCCAGTCCCGGTCAAAATCGTGACTTTTGAAAGTGAGGGAGTCAAATGGCGAGAGTTTGGTGGTGCATTCAAAGAGCTACTTATATGAGTGAAACAAAACGGTAGTTGACAGCTTTATGGTTGCAATTAGTCAGAAATTTCAAAGTAGCTGTATGAGCACGAGAGTCTCAATGTAGGGACTTGGATGTGTCTGTTTGAGTCGCAAGTGATATGCAAATCGTGATTATCTGATTTTTATGTTCAATTATTTTGAACAAGTCAGATAGCTTTTAAGATGAAAGTACTAAAAACCTTCAGAAACACTTGCAAAGCAGAATAAATTCAATAGTTGATGAGAAACAAGATAAAAAAACCAACAATTTTGTGAAATTTATAAACCAAACAAAATTCAAGACGCTCCAAAATTCAGTTATTCTTGAATGGTGTGATGTTATTTGTCATTTTTGCAAATTGATTCAATTCTGTATTTTTTGTTATTTTAATATTGTTTATTCAAAAGTTTTGTCCAATAAGTCGAATCAACCAATTTTGAGTAAAGTTAATGTACAATTTTTGTTTCAAAGTAAAATTTGAGTAATCTTTGCGCCTTTTTTGTATGAATTTTTGTATAGTTTATGATAAATTTTGATGTTATTTTTTTCTGTGTTTTTTGGTAAAAATGAAGTCAGTCTTCGCGTAATTTTTTGTGTTATTATTTTGTCGTTTTTGCCATTTTTGGGTCATCATTTTGTCATTTTTGTGTGATTTTTATGTCGTGTTTCTTTCATTTTCGTGACACTTTTTTGGTCATTTTCTTCATTTTTTCAATTTTGTCATTTTAATGATTTTTGTCATTTTTGTCATTTTTTCATTTTTGTCATTTTTGTCATTTTTGTCGTTTTTGTCATTTTTGTCATTGTTGTCATTTTTGTCATTTTTATCATTTTTGTGAATTTTGTCAATTTTGTCATTTCTGTCATTTTGGTCATTTTTGTCATTTATGTAATTTTTTGCATTTTTGTCATTTTGTCATTTTTGTCTTTTTTGTCATTTTTGTCATCTTTGTCATTTTTGTTGTTTTTGTCATCTTTATCATTTTTGTCAGTTTTGTCATTTTTGTTATTTTTGTCATTTTTGTCATTTTTATCATTTTTTTCATTTTTTTCATTTTTGTTATCTTTGTCATTTATTTTTATTTTTTGTATTTTTGGTCATTTTTGTTATTTTTGTCCATTTTGTCATTTTAATCATATTTGTCATTTTTGTTTTTTTTGTCATCTTTATCATTTTTGTCAGTTTTGTCATTTTTGTCATTTTTGTCATTTTTGTCATTTTTGTCATTTTAATCATTTTTGTCATTTTCGTCATTTTTATCATTTTTGTCATTTTTGTCATTTTTGTCATTTTTGTCATTTTTGTAATTTTTGTCATTTTTGTCATTTTTGTCATTTTTGTCATTTTTGTCATTTTTGTCATTTTTGTCATTTTTGTCATTTTTGTCATTTTTGTCATTTTTGTCATTTTTGTCATTTTTGTCATTTTTGTCATTTTTGTCATTTTTGTCATTTTTGTCATTTTTGTCATTTTTGTCATTTTTGTCATTTTTGTCATTTTTGTCATTTTTGTCATTTTTGTCATTTTTGTCATTTTTGTCATTTTTGTCATTCTTGTCATTTTTGTCATTTTTGTCATTTTTGTCATTTTTGTCATTTTTGTCATTTTTGTCATTTTTGTCATTTTTGTCATTTTTGTCATTTTTGTCATTTTTGTCATTTTTGTCATTTTTGTCATTTTTGTCATTTTTGTCATTTTTGTAAATTTTGTCATTTTTGTCATTTTTGTCATTTTTGTCAGTTTTGTAAATTTTGTCATTTTTGTCATTTTTTTCATTTTTGTCATTTTTGTCGTTTTAGTCATTTTTGTCATTTTTGCCATTTTTGTCATTTTTGTCATTCTTGTCATTTTTGTCTTTTTTGTAAATTTTTGTCATTTTTGTCATTTCTGTCATTTCTCTAATTTTTGTCATTTTTGTCATTTTTGTCATTTTTGTCCTTTTTGTCCTTTTTGTAATTTTTGTCATTTTTGTCATTTTTGTCAATTTTGTTATTTTTGTTATTTTTGTCATTTTTGTCATTTTTGTCATTTTTGTCAATTTTTGTCATTTTTGTCATTTTTGTCATTTTTGTCATTTTTGTCATTTTTGTCATTTTTGTCATTTTTGTCATTTTTGTCATTTTTGTAAATTTTGTCATTTTTGTCATTTTTGTCAGTTTTGTAAATTTTGTCATTTTTGTCATTTTTTTCATTTTTGTCATTTTTGTCGTTTTTGTCATTTTTGTCATTTTTGTCATTTTTGTCATTTTTGCCATTTTTGTCATTTTTGTCATTTTTGTCATTTTTGTCATTTTTGTCATTTTTGTCATTTTTGTCATTTTTGTCATTTTTGTCATTTTTGTCATTTTTGTCATTTTTGTCATTTTTGTCATTTTTGTCATTTTTGTCATTTTTGTCATTTTTGTCATTTTTGTCATTTTTGTCATTTTTGTCCTTTTTGTAATTTTTGTCCTTTTTGTCATTTTTGTCATTTTTGTCAATTTTGTTATTTTTGTTATTTTTGTCATTTTTGTCATTTTTGTCATTTTTGTCAATTTTTGTCATTTTTGTCATTTTTGTCATTTTTGTCATTTTTGTCATTTTTGTCATTTTTGTCATTTTTGTCATTTTTGTCATTTTTGTCATTTGTTTATATTTTTTGTATTTTTGGTCAGTTTTGTTATTTTTGTCAATTTTGTCATTTTTATCATATTTGTCATTTGTGCTATTTTTGTCATTTTTGTTATCTTTGTCATTGTTGATATTTTTGTAATTTTTGTATTTTTTTGTATATTTGTCATTTTAGTTGTTTCTGTCATTTTTGTCATTTGTGCTATTTTTGTCATTTTTATCGTCTTTGTCCTTGTTGTTATTTTTGTATTTTTTGAAATTTTTGGTATTTGTGTCATTTTAGTTATTTTTGTTATTTTTGTAATTTTTGTCATTTTTGTCATTTCTGCATTTTTTGTCATTTTTGGTCATTTTTTGTCATTTTTTGTCATTTTTGTCATTTTTGTCATTCTTGTCATTCGTGTCATTTTTGTTATTTTTGAGTAATTTTTGTGTCATTTTTAAATTTTTATTTTTTTTTTTTGAAATTTTTGTCATTTTTGTCATTTTTGCCATCTTTTATTTTTTCATGCTTATTTTTGTCATTTTTGTTATTTTTCCTTTTTTATGTCATTTTTGTCCTTTTTGTGATTTTTGATTATTTTTGTGTCATTTTTGTGTTATTGTTGTGCTTAATTTGTGTTGAGTCTTTTTGTGTCATTTTGTGTCAATTTTGAGTAATTTTTATGTTATTTTTTTGACATGTTTGTGATTTTTATGTGATTTTTGTGTCCTTTTCTAGTCATCTTTTCCATGTTTTTGGCATTCGGGTGTAATTTTTGTGTCATTCTGGGGTAATTTTTGTGACATTTTTGTTTTGGTTTATCATTTGTGCCATTATGTTATGTGAGTTTTGTGCCAGTTTCGTGTCGTTTTAGTGTTTTTGTCATTTTTGTGCCATTTTTGTTATATTTTATTTTGTGTCATTTTTGTGACATTTGAGTGCAATTTTTGGGGTATTTTTTGAGACATTTTGTGTGTAGTTTTTGCGAAATTTTATGACATTTTTATGTGTTTTTTCCGTTAATTTGAATCATTTTTGTATAATGTTTGAGTCATTCTCGTGTAAATTTTATCTTTTTGTTTGAAAAATTCGATATTTTTTACTGTTTTGACAATTTTGAGTATTTGGCCTTTTTTTTTTCTAATAATTTCACAATTTTGATAATTGTGAACAATAACGATAATTTTGATAGTTTGGAATTATTTTGACAAATCAGACGGTTTTAATAATTTAATAATTTTCTCAATTTTGGGAATTTCTCGGACGAGTACGATAAATCTTTGGTTTCTATTGCTCGACTGTATTTTTCAGCTAGAAATTCAAGCCTCAAAATTTTCAAACACTGTTGTGAATTTTGGTTCACTCGGTCATAAATAATGACACGTCACCTCTCGCAAACTAAATATTTGTGGAAACCCAACCGATTACCAAGCTCCGGAACACAAACAAGTCCTATGCGAGTACGGGGCACTTATATATAATTTCAACTGTTTTAGTAGACCTTTGCAACCAACTCCAGTTTTCAACCGATTCAGCAGCCAATATTTCAAATTCTTAATCGTGACATGACGGCCTGCACGCGAGCTAACTGCGGCAAACATGTTTTTGTTTTTTTCATGATATTAGTTTCAGGTTATTTGTGGTGAGGGTGGAGTCAGGGGGTGGTGGTTGTCTAAAGGTGTGCCTCATTTTGCATCACCTCTCTTATAAAAAAGACCCACTAACTGACAACAAAATTTCATGAGAGTCGAAATTCCTGTGCTGCACCTCACTGGCTGGTGACCAGCGGCGGTGAAATGAGACTAATAAATTTGGCCGTTTTAGCGTGCAAATAATTTCTCCTAAAATATGACCATTCTGGAGCTGGGCGAGAAAGGGGGAAATATGGTATGCCACCCTTTTTCCTTTTAAGATTTCTGGAGCCTAACTATTTTCACGAGGGTAACCTTGTTGCACTGGGTGCACTTTTGATTAATGTGTCACGTTTACATGTAAATGACTGCCGTTCCAGCAGCACCGGTTTAAAGGAACATAACAAATCTAGTTGGTTTTAATTACTTTCAGTTGTGTCTGAAGCCAACTTTGAATATTTTTTCATGTGGAATGTAGAGCTTTGGTTTTTTTTCTCTACCAGAGGAGCTATGTTTCCGGTGACATTTAGGTAATAACTTGGATTTGGCTGAATTTCTACAAGCACAAAAAAATAACCATTACTGCTAATGACTCCAACTACCTTGAAAACTTTCCATCAGTTGAATTTTTTTCTACCTTAACAAAACTTGGAGGAAGGATGAAGTGATAAGGAAAAAAGGCATATTTTTACTCTAAGATAAAACGACATTTTGAAGCCAGTACTGGAAAGATCGACCGTACCATAAAATTACCTACCCTGGAGTTTCTGGTCAAATTTTGGAATTTTTACGGAGATCATGAATATTTGAGTTGCATAGCAGTCGAAATCATCAATAATTCAAACAAACAATAAAAAAAGCCTCTTAATCATAAGCTTTTGTACAATGTATTTTTCTGAGTAACGGAGAGTTTTTGCCTTTTTTCTGTAAACCCACATTTGGAGACCTACACGTTTCTGCTAAACTTTCTCAAAACACTTTACGACTGGGTTCCAATTCCTATTTCAAATTGTTGAAAACTAAGTCACAACGTAGGTTTCAATGGTGGAATAGAGTTAATCTTTATTGTTTTTCTTCGTCAAGTCGTTGAGAGAGGTAGGCGATGATTCTTTGACATTGCACGCGTTTTTTTCGCTCCGTCCGCGAAAATTTTTATTTTGATGTTCAAGTGTGAAAAATAGTTTTAAAATAGTTGGTTTGTGAATCCGGTGGAACGTGTTAATATGATCTGTGACACTAAGATGGAGTTTCGTCGAAAAAGTATTCCTTTTCTCCAAAATTATTGAACAAAAATGACTGGTACTACGTCCGAGGGCCCAATGCGAGAGTTCCCGCGAGGTTTTGGATTATACTATGCTTTTCTGATCCGGATTTCAAGATAAGTAGATTTTTGTTTGTATTTTTTTTTCTATTTAGTGTTTCTATTAATTTTATCACTTTAAATAAGTGATGAATTGGATTGAAATATAGAATAAAATAAAATCTTATTTTGACAGGTTTATTGTTGTCAGCAAGGAAGGGAATATTTCACAGAGAGAAATATTTCACAAGTAAACTTTACTGGATAAAAACGATGCGATATGCAGCACTTCAAACATTTACAAATGAATTTTGGTTTTGGTAAAAAATTACAACTTTGAAAATTGTTGAGATACTTGAGATACTGTTTAATCATTTTAATTTTCTTTCCATAATTTGGTTCCGCGAAAATGTTTTCGTACGGTATCTTTCTAGCTGATCTTTTCAGCATTTATTAAAAAACACGCTAAGCATCCAACTTAGATGTGTTCCATCAAAATCGACCCACGATTGATTTTAATATGATTTTGCAAAGTTGAACTATATGGAAAACCGTTCCCTTTACTCCGGTGTACCTTATATAATGATCAAATACTTCAACTGCCTAGATTAACTTGACTATAAACTTTATTCTGAACAGTCATCAATGCAATAAAGAAAAAGCTATTAAGGCATACAATATGCTAAATCAACCCAATACATAGTAACTGAAGTTGTGTTTTAATATGAAATTCGTTTAAATTACAGCTGTTTTTTAACTCTTCCATTTTCCAGTAGGGATTGGTAAAATTTAGCCAAATGTTTATATTCAAATTTTGGGTGTTTGAGAAATGCGCAGAAGAATGGTTTAGAATCTTTGGAATTATTGGATTTCAAAGGATTTTTTTATATCAACATATTTTAAAATAAACGAGGAAGTAAGTTGGGTGCCGAAGTTATCAGTAAAAGTTGTAAAATAGTAACGCAAACCTCTGAAAAATCAATCAAATTTATCACATTTATGCAACATTTAAATTCAGGCTCAGGTGATACTAAAATAATTATGGATTTGATTATTCGGTAAGTAAATTGAAGGTAACACAAAGCTTCCATAAATTTGTTTATCACGATTTCAAAATAGGGCCATATTTCTTAGTGAACAATGCGAATCTAGTATCTTCAATACAATATGATTTTAAATTTTCATAATCGAATTATAGGAGATAAAAAAACTGGTTAAAAAATCAGATCCATGCACTTGTCAAAAGTGTTTCCAAATCGTTTCCCTTTTCCCACATTCCCAATAAATTTTTTTTGCTAGGATGCAGAGGTAACCTCGGTCCTAAAGCGCGAATTTATGTCTTTTATTCCTCTCTCTTCTTTTCCTTACTATCTATTGACTACTAGGACGTGGCCGGCGCCTTTATTGATGTTCAAAGAGAGAGCATCAGTTTTGTGCATTGAGAATGGCCTTCTAATCCCAAGAATCATTCTTTTGACCTTTGCGCAAAATTGATGGCCTCGGTCAATCACGGAGTAGCAACCATTTGCGATGCAGAACTTGTTCTACTGAGCCACGCCTGTGATCGTGGGGTTCGAAATACATTTGTTTTAAACACTGTCTAATATGATAGAATTTTTCCTATAAGCTTAAATACGTTAAGAATACTTTGCAAAATAGATTAGAAATGATACATATATACTTCAAAAACTGTTGATAAAGTATTTCGGGCTCAATGATTAAGGTGGATGTGAGTAGTCAATCAAGCTAAGCTAAGCTAAGCATTGTTTTTCTTCGTCAAGTCGTTGAGCATTATGCGATAAAGTGTACGGTATATAAATATTGAATTATTACGGAAGATCAATTCCTCTTATATTCATGGACAGACTAGTTACTAGACATTTAGATCACTTTGTTTCATGCAAACGGTTATATTATTAAAATTAAAAAATGTTTTTTCCGCATGATTTTCTCAAATATTTCTAAATGACGCTAGTAAGAAAAAGTAGCTCATAATCAAGAAAAAAAAGGGACATGGGGACATCGGTAAGATGCTGTTGTTCTTCGCAGAGGGCAAATTCAGCGTTCCGGAGGAGATTCGCAAGCAGTTTGCCAAAAAGTACATGGTGTGGCAAGCGATCTGCTCTTGTGGAAAGCGGAGCGCCGCCTTCGAGACGATCGTGCCGGTCGTAAACGGGCAGATTTACCTTAAGGAGTGCCCACAGAAGCGCTTAAAGGGTGATACGGTCGAAATTTGGTCAATATCAACTTGACGTATTTCTTTCAATTTTGCATTTAAAAAACCTGAGCACCCCTTATTTTGAAGGTGTGTGTGTGTGTGTAGAATGTTGCTCCTATTTTGATTTTGGAATTCACTCTTCAGTTGTCAAAATCCCGTCCAAGGAAGAAGAGCAGCGTATCAAAATTTTGCGAGAATCCGAGCTACTCGCACGCAAAGCTGGCAAAATCGCTAAAAGTTGACAAATCAACCGTTACAAATGTAATTAAAGTGTTTGGGGAACGTTTGTCGCCAGCCAGGAAGTCTGGATCGGGGGGAAATCGAAAACCGGAAGCCGCTGAGACGACAAAGAGAGTTGCCGGTAGTTTCAAGCGAAACCCTAACCTCTCTCCCCGAGATGCTGCAAATAAGCTGGGTGTATCGTCTACAACCGTGCATCGAGCCAAAAATCGAGCCGGACTATCGACTTACAAGATGGAAGTGATTCCAAATCGCGATGACAAACAAAATACGACGGCCAAAGCGCGATCCCGGAGGCTGTACACGAGGATGCTGACGAAGTTTGACTGCGTGGTAATGGACGACGAAACCTACGTCAAAGCCGACTACAAGCAGCTTCCGGGACAGGAGTTTTATACGGCAAAAAGAAGGGGAAAGGTAGCAGATATTTTCAAGCTCATGAAACTGTCAAAGTTCGCGAAGAAATATCTGGTTTGGCAAGCCATCTTTACCTGTGGCTTGAAAAGCAGCATTTTCATAGCTTCCGGGACTGTGAACCAAGAAATTTACGTGAAAAACTGTTTGAATAAACGTCTGCAGCCGTTCCTGAAGAAAAACGGTTGTTCCGTAGGGGAGAGTGGGGATACTTGATCGCTTTTTCTTATTTTCACCAAATCTTTTTGGAAAAGTTTAGCAACTCGCACTCTTTTACATTCTCTGACAGCGTGTAACTTCAAGTTTCTATGCTCCTAAAATTAGAACGATACTTGAACCCGTAGATGAACTAGAAGCATTTTCGTGGGAGTAAAAAAATTGCTATATTTTTTAAGTTAAGGGAAACTTGATCCTTTATTCAGGAAGGCCTAATCCATGGAAAAAATCAAACAAAACTCCAAGATAGAATGTTAATTGACTATTTTGGTCATGTTTGTTCTCATTTCACAATCTATAATTGTCAGGAAAAAAAATCTATAGCTTATTCCAGGGCCGTAGGAAGAACCAACTCATGGGGGGGGGTTTTGGTGACTGATTTTTACCTATGATTTTTTGTCTAACAACACACGAATTAAAAAAAAATTAAAAAAAATGTTTTTAACTATATGATTATTAATTTTCAAGTACTCAGTAATAGTTTTCGTATGTAATTGTTACTTAAGAGAAGACACGAATGCCACAGGGATGGTAAAAAGTCACTGATAAAACCTTAAACAAAGTAACTTTAGAAAATTGGTCCTTAACCTAAAGGGTGAGCTAATTTTTTTGTTATGAAACCTCTAGAAACAATATATGAAATTTGCTTTCATCGATGGTCAAATTTTTTAAATTTGTTTAAAAGTCTGACAGCCTTCAATTTCTTAAAAAAAAACTTATTCTATACTCAAATCAAACAAGCCCAATTCTCTAAACTCTTTTGCAAGTTCCAAGATTCTAACCATTGATGAAATAAATATAATTTTCCAAAAAAAATCATTGAGTGATAGAAAATTTCCGAATCAAATTTTCATGATGCAAACTTGCACAAAATTTATGATTTTAGTTTGAAATTTGGCTTTAAAAAAAGCTGTAATATTAATTATGTTTTTCAATACACCGCAAAAATAAAAAAAAATAATTGTGCAGATTTTTTAGGGGTAGATCAGGTACATGTTTCTTAAATATAAAATATTTTACATAAACAATCAATTCCATACTAAAATCCTGTGAAGATTTTTTAAAAATATAATTTAAGATATTTTGCATGAAAATCAACTCAAACTCTACTTTATATTTGTGATTTTCAGCTGAATTTTGGGTACTTATTCTGATTAAAAACTTTGAAATCTGAATTGAGTTGACAAGCAAATTTTTAAGTTTATGTTCTCTAGACTTTCTAAACAACTTTATGTCGATTGAAAATCTATTTTACAAGCTAAATCTTTTTCTAAATTTTAAATCTGAATTCTAAACCTGAATGTTTCTGAATTTCCATACGATTTCCGAAATGTACAAAAAATACGATTTCCGAATCTTAATTAAAGATCAGAACTTCATAAGCCAAATCGTAGAGCCCTCATTCATATTCATATTATTTAAATTCTGTAGTGCTGGTTTAATCTAAATTTATTATTTCAATTATTTATTTTTAATCTGTTTCGTGAATCTGGTTCAAAATGTGAATTTCGAATAATGAATCAGAATCTGGTTTTCAATTTTGGATTGCCACTTAGAAACTTTTAATGTTTAAATATTGTGTTAGAATAAAGTTCAAGAACTACGAATTTGAATATAAAACAAATTTCTTCTTTTTCCATATTCGGAAAACTATTATAAAAATATTGAAAATCCATTTGATTTTCGAGAAACAATAATTAAATTTGATATGAAATGCAAATCCGAGTTCGAACAAATATTTTAAAGCAGCTTTTCAATCATAATTTCGTATGATTATTCGAACTTAAAATCAAGAATCCTAAACGTGATACAAAATCAGAAATACGAAAATATCTAGACAAACGAATTTGTTTGTAGGAATATTGAACCAGAACCTCCAAAACGAGTTTAATTTAAAATTAAATATTCAGACCTGAATTTCTATGATACGGTTGGCAAATTTCCCGGTTTTTACCGGATGGGCCCGGATATTTCATATAGAATTTGGGAAAAGTCTGGTCCGACCCGGTAGCCCAGATTTCATTGAAGAAGTCCGGATTTTGCCCGGGTTTGTTCTAATTCTCATTCTTAAATCAAACTTATGAAAACAAATTGTGTTGTAATTTTTTTTATTTATGCGTCCAAAATTTTTGCAGCAAGTTTAAAAAAATTATCATAAAGGTTATTTAAGTTTTTTTTCTAGATTTTTTATGTGTAATTCCCAGGTTTTGACCAAAATTGCCCGATATTGCCTGGATTTGGACGAGCATTTTGAAATCAAATACCCGGATTTTGCCAGGTTTTTATATAAAACAGCCCGGATTTGTCCGGTACGGATACGTGCTGAAAAAAATATGACAACCTTATTCTAGGACAAGTGAGAAAATTTTGAAAAACTGTAGCAGAATTTTGAACTTGAAATGGGTTTTTGAGGTTTTTGTATAAGTTTCTAATTCAGATAGTAACTCTTGAATATCTTTGCTCTATTATCATAATTTTTTTTATGAATTTGAAATTTGGAGTGTAGAGTAGAATACCTCGCTTGCTTTTTTGGACCCTCATGGGGGGGGGGGTTTAACCCCCAAAACCCTCCCCCCCGTTCCTACGGCCATGGCTTATTCTCAACCCTTATGACATTGCATACTTACGGGCGCAATTTTTTATAAACAAGAGAAAATCAATTATTTTAGCCATTTGTTCAGATAATTGATGGATGAATATTAGCTTTTGGATAAATATTAGTAATCTCGTAATCAGCAATGACCACGATCTATTGAGAAGAAGAATATACCGGGATCATTTGTACCCATATATTAGGGATCAATTGTACCCAAAATCAACATTTTAGAAAACTTTTTCTGAAAAAAGTTAGGAGTTTTGCATCGCTTTAAAAAATTGTATTTTGAAGTTCATTTTACACTCGAAAGATTGATGTATTGGAATAAATATTTTTGTTATAATATTTCCATGTTAGGAAAATTTTAAAATGATGAAAAAAGATCTTCAAGTCACTTCTTGTGAAATTTTGTTCAAATGTTCAAAGTTCAATAACTCAAAAACTTATTTTGTTAAAATTTTTTGAGCTTCAACCATTGCTGTTTTGTTCCATTTGGCACATTTTTCTAGAACATTTGATCTTTGTACGACATTCCAATTTGGAGATATAGCTAAGGAATCAAGTATCCCCAGGGATCAAGTATCCTCATTCTCCCCTACTGTTTTGGCCGGATTTGGCATCTTGCCATTACGGTAAAAAGGTTCCCAAGGACAAAATAAACACCTTTTAAGATGAAGTAATTTCCCGATACTACGGTGAAAATTTTATTTTGAAAAAAAAAAAATCCGTGGGGAAGGAGGGGGGTTGGGGTATAAACGGCGATGTTTCCTCCCCCAAAGCACCGTCTAGTACTTTTGCATCTGTTCATCGAAGGGGTGCTTCCACTCTTTGATCACCTCATGATTGTCCGGCCGACGATGTCTCCGTTCTTATCCCGCCAAACTTCGGCTTGCGGCACGAAGCCTTGGCGGGATGCGTTGAGTTTCTGATAGAACTTTCGTGTTTCCTGGGAACCATCTAGAGCTGATCGGGAGCTGAAAGTGCTGCGCAAGGCTGAATATTCTATTTCCGTAGATTAAAATATACAATAAATTTCAATTAATGAGAAACTCAAGATTTCAGTTTCGATTCGAGCAAGGCCAGGTAGAGCAGCTAGTAATCAATAACAAAAAAAAATCTTATGTGCAGCCTGACGAAAACATTTAAAAGTTCAGTGTAACTGCGCCAAAAGTTGTTCTATTTTCTCCAAATGTCATAAACAACTTAAATATGGACCTACATGAGTAGCAAACCGAAGCTAATGGAGATTTATGGAACCGCTAGGGTGTCAGAGTTTCCTCTGGCAGCTAAGAAAAAACACATCACGATTGTCAGATTGGGTCGGGTGGAATAAAAACATAAACTTCGCCGTAGCAGTTTCCAACCCATGTTACTTTGCAGTCGGAATCTGGAACTGAGCTGCGCCTTTGCAACGATCAACTATTTAGGTATAGGTTCCACCGTAGTTTCTGTTTAATTCAATTTTCATGTATTTTGATTGAACTTCAAAGTCCAACTACTAAACAAGCCCGGGAGTCCGTTATGTGTAGCGGAAAAGCTCAAACCTGGCGACTCCGATGCAATGGAGAAACGGTTGCTGTCAAGATCTTGGATCGGTGATGCCAAGCCGAGTGAGTTGAAGGTCAAGCATGTGTGCTGCGGCAATTCAAACTCTTTTCATTCGGGCAGCATTCATTGATGATGATGATGATGGGTGGGTGGGTGGCTGGATGGCTAGCAGCAGCAGCGGTGGCACCAAGTATCTATACCATTATTCACCTGCGGCGGGACATTTCGAATTAGATTCGGAACCTGCGAAGCACCTTTGGACTTCTGTAGGAAAGTGCGGAGGGAAGCGGAAAAGCGAGATTTCAACATATATGTTGGACCCAGTTTTGGCCTTTTGATGGTTGCTGCCGATGGAAGTGACCGCGTGCGCACTTTTCTGAGTCACGATCTGGGTCTTAATTCTTGCGGTTCGATTGGTCGTTGCTTAAAGTTAGTTCTCGCCACTGGAAACCAATTTGTGGCAATAAATCTATGGTGCTTATTTGGGATCCGTTTGGTGTTTCGAGAGGAGGCATTTATAAATTAGATAATGTTACACCAGCTGTATTGATAATTCTATGCAATAAGTAGAAATCGAAATCGATTCATGTGTGCTGATTCTTGGAACGTTCTCTCAAACGATGGATAAGAACTCAAAAAAATTATTAAATTTATTTGCTTATTTCACGATTACTTGTGTGCTGAACAGAAGGCCGTTCAAATTTGTAATGGAATTTCAAAGTTTTAATAAGAACTTAAATTTTGGGCTGAATGAAATGAACACCAGCTCATTGATGGAGCTTATTAAGCTGTGGTTAACCTTTTTAACGAGACTTTTGGTTGCTTGGTATCATACTCGCTAACATAACAAAATTTTTAGAGAGCTATGTTATTTACAATTTAGACTAAAATTTCTATTTATGCATAAGGCTTCCGACAAAAACCTAGTCTACAAACTAGAACTTGTAAAATGATCTTCGGCAATGGTCACTAATGGTGCCAATGGTGTCCACATGGGCAGCTGACTTTATTATCGAATCCGCTCCGTGATTTGTATCCAATGGTGGTCGGCTGCGAAAAGAGGTCGAACCAAGGACTGAGTTTGGCTCACCCCTTGGGAAAACCCATTTCGTTTCCGAAAAAAAAAAGATGATTTTGGCACGCATTACTGCCGTTTATGCACGCAGCATTGTCATGTTGTTGCGAGGACTTTTCCTTTTCAGGGTTATAAACTTTTTCAACATTTACGATTAAAATCTAACGCCAACAATAGGATTCTTACTTTGTTTCATACTTGGAGCAGTTTAAAGTGGAACTGTTTTAATAACTTCAAACATTCTTCTCTTTCCAGACAACGATGACGAAGGTATCGAGCACGACTCGGAGGAATCGATCACGGACGAGGACGAAGCAATGGTGGCCGATCACGAACAGAACGACGATGACGACGACTTGGATCCGAACATCCAAGACTCGGACGATGGCCACGTCGAGCTAGACGAGCTAGCTTCGGATGAGTTAGACAAAGCGGTGGAGGATCGACTTCGGGATTCGGAAGTCCGATTACGACGACACACCAATCACAATCGGTCCCGCTTCGCAAACTTTCATCAAACCCATCTGAACGGTCTGAATTCCTACCACCATCGCCATGGTTGTAAAAACCTGCTGAACAATCACCGACAATGCAATGGGGATAGTGGCGGATGTGGGATTGGCAGGCGAGGGAGTGGACCTGGCGAGGATAATCTCTGTCCCAGCAGTAGGAGTAGCAAGAAAAAATCTCATCGTAAAACCAAAGAACTGGATCGGGTGCTTTCGGTAAGTAAAAAGCTAGTTATTTAGATAAGGTTTAAACCTCAAATTGATCGATGCAAAAGTCTCAGTTATTTGGCGACCGTCACACTTCTTGTCATACTCGTATTGAACCGAAAAAAAAACTTTCACAAGTCTTCATGACTTGTTCATATGAAATTTTTCTAGGATTCAACTTAAGGAATGTTTCTAAATTATTTGGTGACCGTGACATTTTTTGTAGAACAGAGTTAACTGCTTTTCAAAGCATAAAATTAGCAAAAATCTTGAGCACAAATTATAGAGTTTGCTACATCAATTAACATTTTTTAACGAAATGTGGTGCAAGCATTCAGAATCAAGTGAGAAATTTTATGCCCTCATGACTGAGATTAATTCTTTTTGGTTAAAAATTGATCATTGATAGGCGAAATAAGTTTCTCGTTTCTCTATCAAACAATTGGATTTCGACAATTATAACAGGAACAACACATTTTCTCCTTTATCTTTGGAACACTCCTTTTTTAAGCTTTATCGGTGAAAACTGACAGTCACCGAGAATAGTGTAAAGTGTAAAATCTGGAACCAATTGCGGAAATCAGGGTCATTTACTCATCGAATCGTCTAGGCGCGATGATGGGGACGATTCGAAACCGCGAATCAATACTTATCATTGTTCAAGCACACTGCGCTGCACAGGAAGGTATTGATGACCTTCCTGTGCAGCGCAGTGTGCTTGAAAGTATTGATATTCCCGTTGATTTGGAAGCTAAAAAAACCACCACCCCTCTTTCATTCAGTCCACAGACCGTCCGTCGTCCCAATCAATCTCCCCAACAATGCATTGGGGATCGCAGTTTTCAAAGTCATAAATCTTAATTACGTTCATGCCTATGCTCACACTCAAATGGGTTTTAGAGACAGGGCATAGCATAGCCGAATGATACGTATTTCCTTATGTGTTTCAGTATGTCGGGCTAGGGCAAAATTGACCATTCACTATGTAGCAAACTAACTAACTAACTAAATCCAATCTGAGGAAAGTGAATGAAGCAGCCGAATGAAAGCCGAAACCGTACTGTGTCATTAAATTTTTAGGAAGCACCATTTTATGGGCCTTAACTTTCACCGTCAATCGGTTCTTGTTTTCATTATCAACACATACTATTATTACGCTATAAATGGTTAATTCCCTTCGATTCGTTGAACTTTTGATGGTGAGTTTAATGGAAAATTTAACCTAACTATACCAGTTCAGGAACGAACTTTTAAAACATGAAAACAATGTCAGTAGCAATGATAGTTAATTGGTTCGGATTTTAATTTTTTCCTTTATTTTTCTCACCTTCGATCCTATTATAAAAAACTGAACAAAAAGAAAGGTTTTTTAGAAAAATTTTTACTTGTAAAAATTTTACTTTAAATAAAAATTCAAACAGATACTTGTTGTCAACGCTTTTTAAGGAATTTTTGCAATCTTTAGCCTTTATAATGAATATTAGCTCATAGCTGCATCCAACAACAAGATTATTTATTGTGGTTTATGTTATCATCATAATTTTTCTTTTTATAACTGTAACCATTTCCCTCTGGCTGTCTGTTTATTTTTTTTTTATTTAAAGTTAATATGGGTAATTAATTGGGTACGAGAAATGTGTCTGTGATTAATTGGGACTCCTCCCCACTTCCATTGGGGAGATATGAAGGGGAGAGGCGGTCTCCTATACAATTTTTTGCATAATTCGAAAAGTAATCGTGCGAATGAAACCAATTTAGACATAGGAAGATATTTAGGTACAAGAAATGTTTCTACGATCTTTTCTTCCACTGGAGGAATGAGAAGTGGGGAGGAGGTCTCCCACATAATTTTTTGCATAACTCGAGAACTAGTCGAGCAAATGACACCAAATTTGGCGTGAGAGCATATTTTGGTTCGAGAAATATTTTATGTGTTTGGACTATTGTCTTTCTCTATTGAGAAGAGGCGGAGAGAGGAGGGAGGAGGAGATTTTTGGATGACGCGAGAACTTTTTATTCAAATGCAATCTAATTTAACAGCAAAAGGTAATTGGATACAAAACTTTAACAAAGACTATTTAAGGTTTTTTCCTCCGTAGGATAGGAAGGGGGAAGAATAGCTCCCAAAGTGAGGGGGTAAGAGTATTTAAATTTAAGAAATATTTCTATCATGATTTGGTTCCTTCACGAAATAGGAAGGGTAGAGTGTGGAGAAACGAATAGAACTATGTTAATTGATATTTCAAACCGATAAACTTCGACACTCGGTATAACTTTTATTCGCCTTTCATTTGAAATTACACAGTCGGAATTATTGTTTTAAAAAAAACGCTCCGCTGACTAATAGCGTATTTGTTTTCATCTCGTGGCTGTCTGCTGTCATCTGCATATAAAAAACGCTTTGACAGCAAAACTAGTGCGCCACCCGGTTAAAAACAAATACGGTATGAATGTTTGAGTCAAGACCCATTTCTGGGTCACAGTTTAAATTAGTTGAAATTATTTTCACTAATGTCATTAATTTTTTTAAAGGTATAGCAAAGGACACCGGGTCACCTTGATTCATATAAACCTATAGCATTGAAGAGTCCATATGTTTAAAACTGATTTTATATAAATTGTACATTCATTATCTGAATTTTATTAGGCAAACGAAGAGTTTATTTTTTTACAATCGAGATTTTAAGAAATTTTGAACGTGGGACTGTTTTAAAGATTCTCTAAATTTGCTCCACGGGTCTTTAAATTTAGCCGGAAATTTCAAATATGATTTATTTTTATCTCCAAAGATATTCGAGGTAAGATTATTTTTTGCTAGAAAAAAAAATTTATTTGCCATTTAATTAGACTATAAATACCTTGCATTGACAAATACTTTTGCTCGGACACTGTAAGATGCCCTCGCTACCTGTATATGTGATTGCAATTTTCGAGAATTGTTAGTTTTCAATACGAAATAGAGATTAATTGTCATGATTTCTTTCATTATTTTTTAAGGTGTAAATGGCATATTTTGGTGTATTTTTCGATAAATATTTGGTGATTAAGATTGTTCTTTTTTAAAAAATTTAAATTTGAAATATCTCAAAAATAAGAAATTTGATAAATCTACTTTAAATTATGAGTTTGAATTCGCAAAAATTAACAGAATTGAAAATGTTTGAGAAAATCTGAAAATTTCCGGTGCAAATCCGTCAGATATTTAAAAAAATCCCATACAATGGAATTGATTAGGCAAATTATTGGCTTTATCAGTCATTGCCATCGATTTTTATCCTAGATTAAATATATTTTTTCTATCTTTATTTTTGAAACCAAATCACTGTTAAATTCACGCTTTTATTAAGTTTCAAAGAAATTAAGCCATTTCGCGTTGATTCAATGCTCAAACTAAATTTTACTCCACGCATGATGTTTAAGTGCATGAAACTTATTTTCGAGATAACAAACTTTATAGTTTTGATTTTCCATTTTTTCATTTATTTATGGGTTAATTGCTGTTTTCATTCGATCAATGAAGCTTAAATTTAAAAAATCTAAATCTTACAGAACATAACTATTAGGATTGGAACAATGCCAGCAGGAAGACAGCCTCAATTCTAGCCTCAGTTTCCACACCGTCCATCGTGGCAAGGAAAGATTAGGTCTAAAGTAAGTTTTCCAGATTGTCCGATTTTATTCGGGTATACCCAGTTATTTTATACAAAATTTGGCCTGGATGTTATTGAAAAATCCCGGATTTTACCTGGATTTATTCTTCGCCTTATTGGTCAAATCGATATAAAAAACCAACTTGTTGAATTTTTTTTAATTTACACATCCAAAGTTTGAAAAAGGGTAAAAAAGGGCTCCCATAGCAAATTGACGCAGAATATGACATTGCTCAAATTCAGTGCTGGGGTGCCATTTGAAAAGATGTGAAAAAAATAAAATATTAAATTGTAATTATCCAATTTTGAAACCGTCATAACTTAGAGGTTCACGATATTGGGCAAAGTTGTCTTTGAATCTTCAGCAGTAAGAAGCAGCTTGAAAATTTGAGATCGGTGCAACAACGAGGCTGTAGGATTTTTTGAACAAAAAGTGTCATTTTCCATACTAATTTCCAATTTTGATATTTTGGTACAGCTGATTTCAAATCCTAGAGCCACCGAAATTTGCACAGTTGTTATTGGTCCTAAAAAGAACCCAAAACCGTTTGACCTTTTTTTGGCTCGACTCTGACCGGTCAAGTGTAGGCACATCTAGTTTTTATCTAAGTAAAAGGCATATGGAAAATAATTATTATTTTATAGAGCTTTTGCATATCAAATCGACCATTTATTTCAATGGACATTGACATAACACTTAATTCAACCAAAACTTATTCAATATCTTAATGTTTTACCTCAAACGATAGCTACCTTATAAACTCAACTAGCATTCAATTATGAATTTTTAAGAATTCTATCGTTTTCTGATTTTTTCATTGTGAAAAAACATGTAATTCACATAATTTTGGGATGCTGAACACAAATTTGGCATCCATTTTTAATTTGGGGTCGCCCATAATACACGAACCACATTTTAAATATTTTCTTGAGCCATTTTACTTATTTAAATGTTTTAAAAACTTATTTTGCATGAAATTATATAATATGTGATAACTGGAAGTTTTCCCTGTTGAAAAATATCACGAAGTTTAGGAATGACCCCTTGATTTCAACTAATTTTGGTTTTCTAAGCCAATTTATCAAAAAAATTAAAATAACTTCTTGAACTACAAATCAAAATAATGTTCTTCATTTTCTTCAGCATAACTGTCATAATATCCTCGTCCTTTACTTTTGATTCAAAAAAGTTTTTTTTCATAAGCAATATTGTTTTTTTCTTCATATATATGTTGCCTTTTGAATGTGTTTCTTTTGTTCAAGAGGACAGTAACATTTATAAATCACACCATCGAAAAACATCTTACTTTTCGGCAACTTATTGATTTCGAACTCAAAAGTTTTTCTTGCCGATACCGGGAATTGAACCCAGTATGCCTGGCATACTAAAACCAGACTTGCGCCAGCCTATCCGCTAGACCACATCAGTACTCACCATATATATTTTATAAAAAAATTTCATCACAATAAACAACGGACCAACTTTATAAGAATGTAAATACAGCCTTCACTGCTGATGAACTTTTTAAATAAAGACTATCAAGAAAGAAAATTACAAATAATTTTACTATGATTGAATCATAAAAAAGAGTTTAAACTATCGTAAGCGTACTAAATGACTTTTCTGTATTAGCTTATTTTCTTAGTTTAGACCGCTGCATGCTTTGTATTTAAAATTCAATTTTTTCATTTTCACACCTCCCATAACTTGTTTTGGTTGTTTTTACTGCCACAAATAGCAATAAAAAATTTGGAGGCGGTTCATTCAGTTCTGAATAAGCGCAACGAGTTTAAATTTTGTAAAGAAATTTGTATGGGATAACATTTTTTTCATTCAAAGTTCACCAGAGATGTGCTGAAAGTTCTTTGGATTTTTAAATTCTTCTTTATGCTTGCACAACATTTCATGTAAACAAACCTTAAACCTAACTTTTACCCCAAAAAAAATATTCGATGTTATGCAAAATCATAGCATATCATCATATCATAATGTTATCAAAATATTTTTTTTTTTCAAATTTTATACTGCTCATTTAAAAGCTGTCTAACCGTAGGATGAAAATAAATAATCGCAAAAACTGCTTTGCATAGCCAATGGAAGTCAACTATCATTTCATCTTGACAAAAACATTTTTTTAAATTAGTGAAAGCTCTAGCCAGAAAAACCTGCCAATTTTCAATAATATTCATTGAATTCAGATTTCTAATTTGAAAATGGTCATAACTTTTTTCATGAAATACTAAGCATTTTCTCGTTTTACCAAAAATGAAGCTGTAGAATAGGCAAAACCAATAATTAAATACAAACTTCATTAAAAGCTTATTTGAATTTTTCTGGATTATTTTATACGCAAAAATATCTTCTTAATTGAAACGCTTTGCGCTAAATCAGGAACCAACCAAATCATCCTAAAATCTACAATGATGCTTGGTGATCCACAAGACATCGAAAAAGTATATGGGAGCTTAAAGTCATTTTATGCAGCGGTCTAGTGTATATTTATTTTAGTGATGCCGACAGTGTATCAACTGTATGGTTTTACAACTTGTTAATAAAAAATGAATGGAAAATTCTCGTGACCGTGAGAAGGCAATATTTTGGTAAACTAGGTAAAACTTGATTTTACACTTTTTTTTGGAAGTGACGGTACGAATTAGATTTTTCAAATATTTCTAAGTCATCGGCGAATCTCGTTTAAGAAATATCACTCTCAGTTTCAATGAATTGACACTTTGTCTACTGTATAGTCGATTCACATAACATTCAAGGTCACTGGTGGGCGTTTTCGTTTATTTGTTGTGTCATGCCCAAAAAAGCCAAGTAAAAAACCAACAATTCATCCAAAATTACCGGCAACTCACCGGTGTCTGGCTAAACGTTTTGTGTGGAAATGACACATGACAAAGATCAGCTGTTGGAAACCATGACAACAATAACTACCACCCACCCACAACGTATTCGTCAATTACTGTTAATTTCACACTCCTTTAAGGAACCGGTGTCGTGCGCAAGTACAGCTAAGTGGGCTCGATGCCGGACGCTCGATGCTTCCTGTTTCTTCGCTCGTCAATCGAACAAAATTTAAAGTGGGTGGTCCCCGGTGCTTACCTTTTGAAATCTTTCGTTTACATACATATATTTCAAACCTCAACCGAAAGACGACGACCCAAAAGAGGAAATGAATCAATTTCTTGTCTGCGCTTCTCAAAACTGTTCACATCTGCTTACAAAATGGTGGGAGAGGTGGGAACTTGTAACTAGGGTAAATGTACCCGACCTTGGCACCTAAGGCATGGTTTACCCTTTTTTTTAAGATTCCAACCTTCTTGTTGAGTGCACCATAGAACATCCTTTGAAAAATTTACTTGCTAACTTGCTTAGAGTTCAACAAAAATATGTTTTCTCTATGGAACTTTCAGTAATGTGAGCAAAATGTATGCAAAGTATTCACTGCAGTGCTCCAATTACTTGGCCGCCGTACCAATTGTTTGCCGTTTCGATGATCCGATTCTTGGCCACCAGCAAAGTGCAATAGATCTTTACCAACAATGCTCAATTGACAGTTAACAGAATCGTTGGCTATTCTGAATATAAGGCCACTGACAGAATGACGTCAGCTGAGCGTAAAGTTCTATGCGACGATTGAACACCGGGCTTCACTCATACAACAAAAAGGCTTTCGAAAACATTGATGAAATTTGGTTGGATGGGAAGCACAAAATAAGCTTTCATTTCAAAAAGTCGGAAGTCCAGAATTTCCGCAATTCTTTTTTTAATTTTTAAAACTTTAACTTTTTACTCATTTAAACAAAGTGATGATTATAAACACCTCAGGTTGTTTCAGAATATTTGTGTATGAACAAGAATCATTGGTTTATGAATGACAACCAAACCTTCATCAGAGGGACCGATTCAGAAACGAATTATGTCCGCGAGTGGTTTGAACTTTCTCTTCTTTATGAACATTAAATCCCTTTGATGAAATCTAAACTAACATATTTTGTAAGCAAACTTTTTAAACTAAACCCTTCAAAAAATTTCTCCAATATGTATACAGTAAGTTACTTATGAAGGACTGATAAAATCTGAATAAAGCCAATCAATCTAGGAAAAGTATTTCAGATGGCATGGGCTTATCTAGACTAGTCCAGGTTTTCAACGTAGGGTTTAAAAAAAAGTTGGTGTGGTCCAGCTGCTAGAATATTAAGGTAAAATATCCGTATCTGGCACCGATTGATTCACATTCCTCATTACACATTCCTTTTTTTTTTAAGATTTCACAGTTCATCATTTTTGCGAAGTTTGTTGAGACAATTTCATCAAAATAAAAATCAAATACGACAGGAGTAATACTGAAAAGTGTGAGCCGTGTCAAATAAACGAATTATTAAAAAAACGGCTTGAACATGGTTGTTGTGAAAGTGGTATTGTAACGTTGAATTCAAATATCTTATTTTGAACTTTTCTCATCGATTAGATTTTTCCAAATATTGAAAAAATTGCTTAGATTTTCTCATTTTTTTTGACTTGAATGCTAACTGAACAAATTCAGGATGTGACAGATTCATTTACGACATTCCTATGGTTTTGTGCATCATGATGTGTTGTCATTTATAAATCATTGTTTAAATTATTTCTTTTGATTTTTTATAGACCATAATATTATTAGGGTTATTTTCACTACCAAATAACTATCTTCATACTATGGAGTTTGGCTTCATAAAGTAAGAAATTGAAAAATTCTTTGAATGTTATTTTAAAATTTTGCCCTTTTGAATTTGTTAGCTGAGATTATGAGCTTCTAGCAAGAGCCATCTCGAATGCCCGGGCGTTGCGCAGTGGTTTGACACGCCAAATAGATGTTAGAATGTAAACCTTGCTAAAACATTTTTTAATTCGACTCACATCTAATATTTTAAGGAATAATTGGAAACGATATTTTCCTGAACTTCCAACTTTTGTTTCCAAGAAAAAAAACTAGAACAAAAATCCAAAAAATTAAATCTGAGTATATGGTTTCCAAGCAATAGAAAACGATCCCAAAACTCAATTAATAATGTATTTTATATTATAAAGTTATAAATTCCATCGATCTTACAGTTTTTGATAAGAAAAACATCTTAAGTCTTGTGAGTTGCTTAATTTCACTAAGTGTTTTTTTTTTTATTTCGAACCACTGTGTTCTGTAGGAGACCACGTGGTCTCTGTTCGGCAGACTGCAATGCAAATGCTGTTCGCACGCATACCAATGTACCTTCGATTCATGGTTCCCAAATAGCGATTTTTGCATTTTCAATGTTTGGATATGACTTTTAATTAGTCGAATCACTCATGTTCTCCAACTTATTTCGAAGCTTAAGTTGATAGAAACGATCTTATCATACAACCCAATTAGTATAAAAACATTTGTGCGTAGTTTTAAATGAATTTTTAGGGAAAACATCAGCCCAAAAATACCTCTTTAATGAACATGTATTTTTTCCAGCTTCCAACACTGGTGGTGTATTTCGATTGAAGTAGCATGCCAAGAAAAGGAACAAAATTAGTTTTCAGTTTTTATTCAAAACCTAAATAAATATTCATTCTTTGTCTTTCTAGTATTTTTTTTATTTTTTGCCGAGTTTAACTTTGGACATGAGTATTTATTGCAAATTTTTCAAATGAATGCCTGCGTTTTAAATCGCATGTGAATTTAACAGTTGCACTAGAAAGGTGAGTTCTTTTGATTTTCATACGGTGGTTTCCAACATAATTGCCTCGGATGGAGATCGAAAAAATAAACTACTTTAATAAAGTACAAACAATTAAAAAACTCGGTATGCACAGATTTGAAACAAATTATTCTCTTCGCAATTAAAATATATTCAAAATTTTTTAGCTCAATTTGGACCTGAAAAACATGAAAAGGCATGTTGGCATGCCAAGATAAGGACCATGCCAAAATAGGGCTCACTTACCCTAACACTCCTCTGATGTTTCTCAATCGATGAAACGGCCAAATTTGTTCAGTTCCCCGGATCAGAATGGGTACGCAATAATAAATTAATTGATTTATTTTGGTCCGACGGCGAGAAGCGATCGGCTGGCTGCCAAATTTTGAACGGAAGTTGATCCCAACAACGGATGAATTGGGCAATTAGAGAGAACCGTTTAACAACAACAAAAATGACACGTTTCATTCGAGATAGCAACGCTATTTGGAAACGTTACCTAATTGGAGAATTTACACATTTTTTATCTTTTCTATTTACTATGAGCTGACGGCATTATGTGATAAAATATGTTTATCAACTAAATCTCTAAGGCAACGAGGCACTTTGAAATATTACTTTTGACATTTTGAAAAAAATGTCAAAAACATTTCTAAATAATTATATTGCACCTTTTCCCTGAGCAACTGGTTTTTCTTCACTCAAAGCATCAGAGATGAATAATTTATGTGAATTCTTTGATTTTGTTGTCTATAGTTAACAATTTGTGGATAGTTTTAAACTTAAGGGTATTTTTTCCAAGATGTCTCGAGATATCTCGTATATGTGTTAACACAAATTGAACAATTTAATATGTTTTAAGGCCCTCAAAAATTTCACGATGAGGATATAACAAGTAATATTTGTTTGAACAAACAGCTTTTTTAAACCCGTTCAACTTTTACAGTTTTCAGGAATTTTATTTTGGCTGGATTTTTTGAAGGCATGCAGCATTTCAAGGCTGAGTCATAAGTGGCGGGAATAAATAGATGCCAAAAAAAAAGGATTTAGGATTGAAGTTGAAAAAAGAAGGTAGATTGAGAAGAAGATGGAGAAGAAGTTGGATAAGAAGATGGAGAAAAAATTGGAGAAGAAGATGGAGAATAAGATAAAGATGAAGATGAAGATGGAGATGGAGCTATGGAGATGAAGATCGAGATGGAGATGGAGATGGAGATGGAGATGGAGATGGAGATGGAGATGGAGATGGAGATGGAGATGGAGATGGAGATGGAGATGGAGATGGAGATGGAGATGGAGATGGAGATGGAGATGGAGATGGAGATGGAGATGGAGATGGAGATGGAGATGGAGATGGAGATGGAGATGGAGATGGAGATGGAGATGGAGATGGAGATGGAGATGGAGATGGAGATGGAGATGGAGATGGAGATGGAGATGGAGATGGAGATGGAGATGGAGATGGAGATGGAGATGGAGATGGAGATGGAGATGGAGATGGAGATGGAGATGGAGATGGACATGGAGATGGAGATGGAGATGGAGATGGAGATGGAGATGGAGATGGAGATGGAGATGGAGATGGAGATGGAGATGGAGATGGAGATGGAGATGGAGATGGAGATGGAGATGGAGATGGAGATGGAGATGGAGATGGAGATGGAGATGGAGATGGAGATGGAGATGGAGATGGAGATGGAGATGGAGATGGAGATGGAGATGGAGATGGAGATGGAGATGGAGATGGAGATGGAGATGGAGATGGAGATGGAGATGGAGATGGAGATGGAGATGGAGATGGAGATGGAGATGGAGATGGAGATGGAGATGGAGATGGAGATGGAGATGGAGATGGAGATGGAGATGGAGATGGAGATGGAGATGGAGATGGAGATGGAGATGGAGATGGAGATGGAGATGGAGATGGAGATGGAGATGGAGATGGAGATGGAGATGGAGATGGAGATGGAGATGGAGATGGAGATGGAGATGGAGATGGAGATGGAGATGGAGATGGAGATGGAGATGGAGATGGAGATGGAGATGGAGATGGAGATGGAGATGGAGATGGAGATGGAGATGGAGATGGAGATGGAGATGGAGATGGAGATGGAGATGGAGATGGAGATGGAGATGGAGATGGAGATGGAGATGGAGATGGAGATGGAGATGGAGATGGAGATGGAGATGGAGATGGAGATGGAGATGGAGATGGAGATGGAGATGGAGATGGAGATGGAGATGGAGATGGAGATGGAGATGGAGATGGAGATGGAGATGGAGATGGAGATGGAGATGGAGATGGAGATGGAGATGGAGATGGAGATGGAGATGGAGATGGAGATGGAGATGGAGATGGAGATGGAGATGGAGATGGAGATGGAGATGGAGATGGAGATGGAGATGGAGATGGAGATGGAGATGGAGATGGAGATGGAGATGGAGATGGAGATGGAGATGGAGATGGAGATGGAGATGGAGATGGAGATGGAGATGGAGATGGAGATGGAGATGGAGATGGAGATGGAGATGGAGATGGAGATGGAGATGGAGATGGAGATGGAGATGGAGATGGAGATGGAGATGGAGATGGAGATGGAGATGGAGATGGAGATGGAGATGGAGATGGAGATGGAGATGGAGATGGAGATGGAGATGGAGATGGAGATGGAGATGGAGATGGAGATGGAGATGGAGATGGAGATGGAGATGGAGATGGAGATGGAGATGGAGATGGAGATGGAGATGGAGATGGAGATGGAGATGGAGATGGAGATGGAGATGGAGATGGAGATGGAGATGGAGATGGAGATGGAATGGAGATGGAGATGGAGATGGAGATGGAGATGGAGATGGAGATGGAGATGGAGATGGAGATAGAGATAGAGATAGAGATGGAGATGGAGATGGAGATGGAGATGGAGATGGAGATGGAGATGGAGATGGAGATGAAGATGGAGATGGAGATGGAGATGGAGATGGAGATGGAGATGGAGATGGAGATGGAGATGGAGATGGAGATGGAGATGGAGATGGAGATGGAGATGGAGATGGAGATGGAGATGGAGATGGAGATGGAGATGGAGATGGAGATGGAGATGGAGATGGAGATGGAGATGGAGATGGAGATGGAGATGGAGATGGAGATGGAGATGGAGATGGAGATGGAGATGGAGATGGAGATGGAGATGGAGATGGAGATGGAGATGAAGATGGAGATAGAATTTGTGAAGATCGAGATCGGTCTAAAAATGAACAATAAAATTGAGATAGGAATCTACGTCAAGGTTGAAATTTGAGATCCTCAGTGCAAAAAACTTTGAAATAACTTCAGTTCAATTTTGAGCTTTATGTTTCTGTTATAAGGTTCTTGAAACATATTTCTCAAGCTTAACCAACCCATGTCCATTTATTGATATGCAAACCTGCATTTATGGTTCCTAATCCGTCACGCACGCGAACAGCTCGTGGCGCGGCACACTACTGGAGCACTTCGAAACAGACACAGCTCGCTAACTGCGCCGAGACGGTCAGCCGGCGGCGTCAAATAAACAGCGATAAGCTCATTGGACCGAACAAATTATTAAATTTGAATAATCCCGACGTAAAACTGTCATGCTGCTTAGTTACGCTTAGCCGTTTGTCGCCCCACAAAAACACAAGGAATTGGGAGGTACGCCCATTCGCGGATCGGATGGATGGATGGATGGAAGGTCGATCGTCGTCGTCGTTTCAAATGAGTGATGCTGCCACGGTGCTTTTCGAGCCACAACTTGGCTAACCATACATAGGTATTTGCCCACATCAACCAAAAATGATGACCTGACAGAGTGATGCCGCCCTGTGAGAGTGTGAATGGCCATAAGTTACCTGTCATCTTTGGGTCATTCGGTAACGGATCTCTCTCTATCGTAGGCCCAATCCCATGGTGCAGCCCTTTTTTCTCGCGACTGGGTCATATGTATGCTAAACATTCCTAGCCTAGCGGGTCGTTTAAAAGTGGGTGTAGGTCGTCTTTTGGCTTGGCGTGAATATCAGATCAAGGTCGCTGCTTCAGATGCTGCAATTCGTTGTTGCTCTATAATTCCAATCGAAATGATCTCCCCCACAACCAAAACAAAAGAGCAATTATAACAATCGATAATAACTTTCATATCCATTTCGTAGACGGAAAAAATCTTCATTTCGGCTGCCTGTCGGTAGATCTCAAGATGGTTAACAACAGCGCGTTTCACGGTTTTGAGAAAAGCCGAAGAGCCGCGCTCAAAGCGGCTTAACAAATTTCGAAAACCAATTAATTCGTATGCTAAGAAGATTGACGCATTTCGCTTTGACTCTTAAGCCCGTTTCTTTTAAATTTTTCTCTCTTTTTTTTACCATCAGCTAAGTATACATGTAGACATAATAAAGCGCGCTGTTAAGTTGGAAGCTCACTTGAGGAGAGTAGCAACAGCTCAATGGCGATGGAGAAAAGTGGCTACCGAAATACGCATCAAATCGACGTGTGCTCTTCAATAGCTGAGGGGCTCGCTTTGAACGAGAGCTTTCGTTCAGTGGAGGCTTCTCAACTTTTCAACAGTCGTTGGTAATCAAGAGGAAGTGAAGAGTTGAATGGGTTGAAAAGCTGTGCATTTCTTATGTTGAATGAGCACGACCTCCCTGATTTCCACTTCATGCCTCTGTTAATAGATGTTAAAATTCAAATTTCAATATTTTTATTTTGAACTTTCTTGTATTTTAATTGATTGGTTCATATATGGTTGAAGTGTCATAGCACTGTATTTACTTCTACTGAACGACTTAGCACAAGAGCCTTCAAAAATTATATTGATAGATATGCAATTTGATTGCGTTTCTTTTAGCTAACGGATTTTCTTTGCATTTGTAATTTTTGATTCAAGCAAATCAACATGAAATTTAGGATTAATGATTACTCGAACCTATGGATTGTTTTAGGTGTTGCTATAGACCACTTCAGGGGTGTCCACAATTATACAAAATCAACACAAAGCATAGCCGTAGGAAGAACCGACTCATGGGGGGGGGGGGGGGGGGTTTGGTACTGATTTTAAATATGAGTTTTTTTTTTCCTCAACAATGCATTAATAAAAAATAAGTTTTGATCATTTTCTTACCTACATGATGATTCATTTTAAAGTATTTTGAATTAATAGTTTTTTGTACTAAATCATAAGTTAAGAAAATAAATCAACTAATCTTCTAAATGGTGAGCTGAATTTATATAATGAAACCTTAAGTAACAAAATTTGGAATGCACATCATTGAATTTTTTCAAGATTTTGGTAGATTAAGGCTATTTGATTTTAGCATAAAATAAGTTTTTTATTCAATTTCCTTATAAAAAACTGATTCTAGGCATACCAGATTTTACGGTTTTACCTGAGAACAGCCCGTATAATAAGTGAAATATTCGAAATTTTCGATGTTTCTGGGGTAATAGTAAGTTTTGATTTTTGGAACGAAAAACGAATTTTCAAAGTTATTATGTAACATCAAAATTTACGCTTTAGATATGATTGGAATGCTGCTGATGTTCTTCCATGGACAAATTTAAGTTCGAAGTGATTAATTTTTTATGTTGCCTTTGTCATTTCTTCTAATAATGCACGGATTTTTCTCAAATTTTCCCACGTTTCCCGGTTAATAAATTGGAGAATTTGATATTAAATGCCTGGTTTTTGCCATGTTTTAAACAAATGTTTGGAATTTTCCGGCTCGATTACGCGGTTGTTGCAATAATAAACAAATTTATGGTTTTAGTTTGAAATTTGGTTTTTAAATAACAGCAATATTAATAATGTTAAACAATATGCTGAAAAAATTCAGAATTTTGTGCAGATTTTTTAGATGAAGATCAGGTATCTACGTACTTTTTTATCAACAAATATTTTTCATAAAAAATAAATTCTTTGATGAAAATTCTGTAAATAATTTTTAATTATATGAAAATTAGGAGTTTTTCATAAAACATAACTTTATGGTTTTAAGCGGAATTGTGTGTACAAATTAACGTTGATTAAAATTTTAAAATTTTGAAATTGAATAAACAAGCAAATTTATAAGTTTGTTATCTCTTGAACTCCTCAACGATTGTTAAGCCCATTTACGAGCTAAATTTAATTCTGAATTATGAATCTATATTCTGAATCTGAATTTTGAAAATAAATTGAATAATTGAATTTTGAATCTGTTTCCGAATTTAATTTTGAAGCCTTGTCATGAATGAATTTTGTATAAGAATTAAGTTTAAGAGCTGCAAATCTGAATAAGAAACAAAAATTTTCTTTTTTTTTCAAATTCGGAAAATTATTATCAAAATATTGAAAATGCATGTGATTTTCGAATACCATGAATCCAATTTGTGAGGACTAATGACCAGGTTGGTTAAAATCCTCAATGAATAGAAAAATAATAGAATAAGATAGGTTGAAATTGCAAAACCAAATTTGAACCAGGATTTTAAAGCAGCTTTTCATTTCAAAACTCTTATGATTGTTTGAAATGAAAGTCAAGAATCCATAACTGGATTCGAAATACGAAAATAAAAATTCAATTTTTGTTGTAGAAATAGGGAACTTAAACCTCCTAAGTTAGTTGATTTAATTTGAAATTAATTATTCAGAAATTCCTAATCAGTTAAGTGTGAAAATTTTGAAAAACTGTAGCAGAATTCTAAACTTGGAATGGGTTTTCGAGGTTTTGGCATTAGTTTTTTGTTGTCTAGATTGTTATTAGCTTAGCTTAGCTTAGCTTGATTAACTACTCACATCCACCTTAAACCGTTAAACCCGAAATGCATAGTTATAGAAAATAGATTACTTCCTCCAAAATCAAATTATGATTACAATCAGTTCGAGTCCCACGATCGCTGGTGTGGCTCAGTAGAACAAGTTCCACATCGCCAATGGTTGCTACTCCGTGATTGACCGAGGCCATCAATTTTGTTCAGAGGTCAAATGAATGGTGCTTGGGATTAGCATCTCATTCACACTGCACAAAACTAATGCTCTCTCTTTGAACATCAATAACGGCGCTGGCCACGTCCTAGTAGTCAATGGATAGATTGGAAAAAAAGAAAGGGATGAAAGATTTATTTTAAGCAATAGGACCGAGGTTACCTCTGCATCCTAGCAAATTAATTTTGGTTGGGACTGGGTAAAAGGAATTGATTGGGAGACACTTTTGACAAGTGTTACGGTGAACCATTAAAAATATATTTCTTACTCCTATTAGGTCTTATCCGAAGCTTTCAGTTAATGAGGGAGCATGAGATTGCTAAATATAATGATGACAAAAAAGTTACTATCACCAATTGCCTATTTTTCATGAACATTTCTAGCATCTTTCCTCAACATAAATTTGTAAAAAAAATAAGCCTATAGTATAACCGTAATATCCTGTGACATATCAAGTCGACGATTTACTTTTTTTAATTGTGTTATATCTCTATGTTAATAATCTATCCTGAATTGCAACAAGTTTAGCTATGATGAATGAATGAATAATAAATCAAAACAACAATTCGATTCATTTAAAAAAATGATATCAACAAACCCATCTCTTGAAAAAAAAGTTCATCAGTTCAAAATGTTTATCGTAAAACGATGATACATAGCTCTGAATTTAAAGTTATTCTTTTTGTCACTATAGATGACACATTTAAAAATCCAATTTTTTAATTCGATTATAAATACATCGAATTTACAAAACATCGAATTATAAATACTTTTAATTCAATCAAAATAGTCCTACATGAAACAGGGTTGTGAAAGTTAGGTGGGGAATTTCCTACTGTCTAATTAGGGAAACGATTAGCGATTGCTCCATGCGTCATGTCACTGACCATGACAAAATACGCGTATGTGCTTATGATCACATGGCACTGTTATATGTAAATGTTTTCAAACTGATTTGATCTTACCAAGCATCCAGGGACCAGAATTCGAAATGGTGGCAGAAACTTCTGAAGGTTCAGTATTTCCTTGATCTATTATTTTTGGGAAACCACCCAATTTTTTTCTGGAGCGGCTGTGTTCACTTTGCTGCGTCATTTTCGATCACCAAAACCAATTGTTCAACTTATCCTGAAATTCTGCAAAAATGTTAGAAGAAAAAATACACTCTACTCTACTCTAAATTCTAGGAAAGATGAAAGTCGTCTATTCCTTCATACTAAGGCATTGATAGGAATTTTGAAAAATAATTCAATGAAATTCTACTTAGCTTCAAGTGTTGGATTCAAACTTTCTCTTGCTTATCTTCCGGCCAGGACCCAAATTCATCTTCTTTCTCCTCCACGAGTATTTTTTTACGATGGTTCAGATTCCACCTTGCTTAGTATTGTAGTCATCAGCTTTAAACACTGGAGCGCTAAAAATTTTTAATCTTCTTTCGAAAATTTCAAATTATTTGAATTGTTTTCGATAAATTTGACGAGCTCAAAAAAAAAAAAAGACGTCCAACTTTGTCGCTGACTGCTTTGATCCACCTTTTTTGTTGTCTAGATTGTTATTCTTGAATAACCTTACTCTATCATCAAAATTTGATTACGAATTTAAAATTTTGCGTGGTTGAGTAAAATGCATCGCCTGCTTTTCTTGGACCTTCATGGGGGGGGGGGGGGGGGGTAACCCCCAAAACCCACAATGTATCAAACAACCAGGAAATATCTCCAGTGGTTCACACTACAGTTTGAGACACTTGAAATTTTTACAAAGTACGATTATTTGTTGCAAGGAAGGACTCTTGGCACTCGCTTCAGTGCAAAGTTTACGCTAAATACAAGAAAAAACGATCATTCGAAATATAGTGTCAGATAAAAAGAAAGCGCAACATAAAGTATTTTAGAAAAATAGTCAATATTTGATTGAGAATAAAGATACCAAAAGTTACAAATTTGGACATTTTTTTTTAGTTTTTATTCAAACTTAAATATAAATATTGAACAAATTAATATTTGATTGCGTGCATGAATACTGATGAAATTTTCCGAATTGGAAATCATTTTTGTTATCTGAAAATTTTATCTTGTGACCTTCACCTAAATTTGATATTTGGTTAATTTAAGGCTTAATCGACTAAGATGGTGTATGTCTTTTTGACGTAGAGTTACGTCTTACGGCAACACTACAGGGTAAGGTTGCTTGAATTTTTTCAGCACGTATCCTGGCCGGGCAAATACGAGCAATTTCATATAAAAACCTGGCAAAATCCGAGCATTTGATTTCAAAGTTGACGACCAAAAACCGGGCAATATCCGGGCAAATTTCGTCAAAACCCATTACTCAACAAAAATCAAGAAAAAAACATTTGAAACTTTTTTATTGTCAAAATCTATTGACAGGTTTTAAATCGTATTTAAGGCTTCTAAAAACCTTTCATAATTATTTTTCATAAAACTTGTTCAAAAAATTTAGTTTTGGAGGCATAAATTAAAAAACTTACAACACAATTTGTTTTTTTTTTCTGTTGAATTTGCCAAAACAAGTGAATAAATCCGGGCAATATCCGGGTATTTTTAATGAAATCCAGGCAACCGGGCTGGGCCGGACTTTATTCAAATTTTGTATTACATATCCTGGCAAACCCGGATAAAACCGGCAATCTGACAACCTTACTATTTTCGAACGAATCTCGCGTCACGAAAACAGCCTCATTATCGGACATCACATCTAAAGGATTATGACGTCATCATCAAGCCATAACAAAAAAAAAGAGAAAAAGAAAGAAAACACAGAAGTCTTGCCTCTTGATGGATTTTGATTTTCTTAATATATCCGTTGACATTTTTTCGAATTGAAGGGTTTTTTTTAAATCAGATCCGAAAGGAGTTGTATTAAAATAAATTTTGTAACGTTACGTATGATTAAACTGGGAAATCCGGTTTATTCTTCTTTTATTGATTTCTCTTCCCTCATTATTTATTTGTAGCTGTTCAATCGTAATTTTACCTTTCATTCCTACTGTTTGTGGTCGAAACATTTTCAACCAATAAAATTTTCATAACAGTGACCAGTCAAATACCGGATGAGGCATGGAAAAACTCAAATACCAGCTACTAGTTTTCTCGTTATTCAGCCTGAAAGAAAAAAAAATCCGATAAAACATGCCTCAGGAAAACTGTTGTAATTCATATATTACACGTCCAAAAAAATATTTGCCTTATGCATATGACAGCTGAAGTTAATGTCTATTATCATGAAGCCAAGAAATATTTTTTTAAATTTTTTTTAATGAAAGGGTCACAAAAAGTTCAAAAAAGTACGCGAGCTACTATCAATTGAAAATTTCCAACCAAGAAACACACGACCCGCATCATTATTTCGGCTCTCGGGTTGGCTCTATGCCCCACCGTACCTACTCGGAGAGCAAACGAACACGTTCTGCTGGACGCGCTGCTTGTGGTTCTAGAAATTCAGGAATGATTTTATAATTTTCATATTTTTGTGAAATCTCACAGCGTGAATTGTTGCACCTCACTAGAATGTAGATTAAATTTGCTTTCCAATGAATGTACTTTTGATTGGTCCAAACAAAGTAAAAGCACTGAAAATCCGGGTACAATCTGACTGTGGACCACAAAAACAGATAAAATTTCAATATATAATTAAATAATGCAAAGTAGTGAATTTTAAAAAATTCCAGTAAATTCAATTTTTGTTGCATCAAAAATCTAAAGACAGCAAAATGTTGGAATTTTAATGAATTTTGTAATCATTTTTTTTTTTAAACTCTACCATCGAGCGATGGTAGAAGTAGATGGGCAATATTTACTAGCAATCGAATGAAAAGTAGGTATTCAGACCACTTTTATGAACTTTTTGTGACCCTGTCCCAAAAAAAAAATTAAAAATATTTTTTGGCTTCATGATGTAGACATTAACTTCAGCTTTCATATGCATAAGGCATATATTTTTTTTGGGCGTGTAATATATGAACTACAGCAGTTTTCCTGAGGCATGTTTTCTCGGATTTTTTTTCTTTCATGCTGAATAACGAGAAAACTAGTAGCTTAAGCTATATATGAGGCCCTTGGAGCCAAAGGGGTATAAGTGCATGGAAGCGTATTTCGAGAAAACAGGCTTTTAAGTTGTTGTGTTTGGCAATTTTCCATATATTTTTCGAAAATTTTTATTTTACTTTGGAATGTTAAAGTATGTAAATAAAATTCTAAAAACCTGAAAAAATCACCAAATATAGTTTTAAACAAGAAGAATTGTTTGACATCATTAACTCAAAATCGACCATTTTGTCACTTATACCCCTTTGGCTCTGAGGGCCTCATATAATGTTCTAAACATATTTTACTGACATCACAAGGTTTTTATTGATATAAGTTTATATGAAATTCATAATAATTCAAGCGACTTAGATAGATTTTACTTTCGGAGTGCAAATTTGACACTCTAAGTCGGAAAAGGGAGTTTTTTGGTCCAGTCTTCTAGGGTTCATCCATAAAAATAGTAAATATACAATGTTTAAGAACTTTTGAAATCATTTGGGGTCCTCGAAGAAGTTTTTCTTTTCTGAAGCTTTTGAAAAAAGTTACAAGCCTTCAAACTTGCAATAGTGTTAAAATGACGCTAATGCGGATGAGGGTTAAAAAAAATGCCATGTGTAATAACTATTCCAATTTTGATTTTTTTTTGTAAGCATCGTTCTAAATCAATTTCAGCACGTTAAAATAAGAACTGAAGCTGGTATTTCGAGTTGCAATACAAAGATGGTTTCATATTATTTAGTGAATCTTTATCATAAAATTAGTTTTTCAAGGTTTGATTTTTTCCTCCCACGCTAAATTTTGTTCCATTTACTGGATCAGTTCTTGAGTATCTAATGATAATTTGTATGGTAGCATCCTCTCCCCTTAAAATTTTCCCACTGGAAGAATGTTTGGTTCTCAGAAAAACTTAGTTAAATTTCTCGTATTCAAATATCTTCCCATTCCAAATTGTTCCATTTGCTTGGTTATTTTTCCAGTTATGCTGAAAATTGAAAAGGAGCCTCTCTTTCCCCATACTATCTCTCATCTGGAAGGAGGGGAGATGGACCAAATATTTATAGAAATATTCCTCGTACAAAAACACCCATGCCAAAATTGGCTTAATTTGCTCAATCAGTTCTCGTGCTATGCAAACATTTGTCTTTTATTTGAGAGACCCCTTCCCCCTTGGAAGGAGAGGGAGAAGTCTCTAACTATTATTGAAACCTTCTCAGGGCTCAAAAGAACTCACCTGCCAAGTTTCGAGAAAATTAGTTTGGTAGTTTCCGATCCTATAGGGACAAACAGGCAGACAGACATCATGAATGGAAAATAAAAAAAATCGAAATCAGAATCGAACTCGCGACTTCTGATTACCTCTCCAACACTTTACCAATAGGCTTAATCGTCAGATGTAAACTAGTCAAGCTGTAGCTATACAAATCGGTTGACTTCATCGAGTTGAATTCGCTGCTAGATTCTACGGCAGAAAACGCTCATCGTGACCCGATCTATGGTGCTCTGTTCGCCCCGAGTCAACAGGTTAAAGTAAAAACGCGCTTTAAATTCGTTTATCATTAAAGTTTTTATTATATTCAATTGGAAAAAAATTGTTATCCTTAAATAGAATGGCACTCCTTTTATGGCAAATATCAATAAAATGATTCGATGTTTTGATATGATTATAGGTTTATTTAAATATGGATAATTGACGTACATTTTGAATAAATAAATTTTTCACGTGTTGAAAGTTTCACTAAGTAGTAGAGCCACCAGGCACTATATTTTTCCCTTTAACGGAATGAATGTGATGGTACTTCCCATGCAGCGCCAATGCTGTTTCCTGCTGTCACGATTCACTCCATCTTTCTTTGAGTCAATAGTTTAGCTCTCGAAACATCACCCTACTGTCAGGCTAGTGTGAATTGTTAAAATTAACCGCTTCGTTAGAGCTTGCCAGATTTAATTGCTCTCCGATTGGTGTGAACTAAGTTAAGGAAAGAAAAACTTGCGGAACCCACCGTTAAAGTCGGTAGGTATCTATTTTTCGGATCGTTAAAATCGATCGGTACAGGGCAATAAAATGTAGGTCTTTCGCGGCATTTTCCGGTGCTGAATTTTTATGTACCGAATCGGGTAATAACATTTTCATTTTAAAAGCTATATCACCTAACGAGTATTGTATGATTTGAGAAGTGATCTCATTAATATTTTCATGATTCGGCAAATTTAATGAAGGATGAATAGTTTTAATCGTTCAATATTCAGTAGATAAGGCCATTTGAATTATTGACCGGTGGATTTGATTATGATTTTTCAACTGTATTCCCATGAAGGTCAACAAACTGACAGAAATTAGCCGTCAGTGATTTTAAAAAAATCAAAAGTTTAATATGAATTTTTAAGGAAGTTGTGATGTTCTGATCAGAGAAGCAGCAAACATTCTGGAGAGATCTGAGAGCTGAAATGATTTAGTTCAAAAACTTCTACCTCCTACTTAGAATAGCCATCATAGTAAAAATCGTTAGGAGAGGCAAAGTCCCATTGAGATGAGTTTGCAAATGCCAAAGTAAATCACCAACTTCGAAGTTAAGCCGATGAGCACGACTCAAAAAAATACTTTGGCGACCTAAATGAAAAAGAAGTTAAGTAGTCGCGTCGCGGATGGAATTATGGTATTTTTTTGGCAACAGAATGATTTGAAAAGAATTTCTTAGCAAGATTTGTCCTTTTGAAATGTCAACTCGATTCAGAAAAATACGTTTTTCAACGTCGCTTCGAAATTTTATTGGAATTTGGTTTGCATGATAGTCTTTTTTGGTTTATTAACGTTCGCTTTGATCGATTTTTTTTTCTTTAATCAGGTCAACGATGCCAGCACAAATTCATAACTTAATTAAGTTGATTCGATTTGCTGCTTCAAACATTTAAAAGCGGATTGAATGAAAAAAAAAAATCACTTTCCGAGGCTGTCCGAATTTTTTTTTAACTTTTAGAGGTCGTTCGGTCGTAATTATTCGAACAACATCAGACGCTTCTGCAGATAATTACCGTCAGATTTTTCTCACTTTCATGCTGCGTGAAAGTGAAACAGAGCTGAAGAGGTTAAAATTTTGCCCGGCAATAAAGTCCAAATCGGATCTGTCCGTCTGAATGTTGCTCAATCAATGGTTGCTCTCTTAAGTTTGTTCACTAAAAAAAAAAGTTGAATAAAAAAAGGCGCCCGTAGTGTTTTTTTCAAACTTGGTGTCCAGAAAATAAAATAACGTCTTAATTATAACCAACCAGCGGGAGGAAATCCGATCCAAGTCGAAATTCAACTGGCTTACTGGCGCACATTGCTTTTCGTTTCTTCGGCTTTATTGCGCCCGGATCAATTTTCGCGCCCGTCAAATGTTTCATGTTTTGCCTCCTTTCTTCTGCGTTCAGCTCATTCAGTAAGTAACTTGTTCTGTTTGAGATTACCTACCTTTGAAGTTTATGCTCACAGCCCGGATTTCGTGTGTTAAGCTCTTAATAAACGAAACTGCAAAGCGATATCCAACCACATGTACAGGATAAATATTGATGGAAGTTCATAAACAGAAACCGGCCTTACACTTCCTTTTTCATCAAAATTCTAAAAGATTTTCGTGATTTCTTTTTAAAAAAATATTTAAACCCTCAGAACACCTAAAAAATATGGTGGACAATAATTATCGAAGTTAAAAAAAATCTTGGCCCTGAACTTCACTTCATCTCGTACTTGCAGAATGATTTTATGCAGAAAAGATTATTTCCTGGGTCTCTGAATTACATTTTGTTAGCATTTCTTGCTTGGCATTTCAACAACATGAAAGTAATGTTGCAGTCATACTCGTATATTTATAAAAAAAAACACATTCTAAATGATAACATTCCTTACGTTCGGACCTCCAACGTGGCCATAACTTTGTCGACCAGGGTGTGTACACTTGGCATCATTTGGCATCAGCAGCGGCCCAACAGTTTCGAACAGGTTTCTCCCAGGAGGAGGTCAAAAGTTATACGACCATATCTGTATGTTTGTATGGGCGGCCCTCTCTGTAGCATGTTTTACAGCCATGGGAAGGAACGTTATGGATTTGTTTATGGTCTACATCAGAGAGTGGCCCCACATTGTTATAACTAAGTAGATACATGTGTCAATTTTTCTAGACGTGTAGAACATTTTCACAATTATTTGTTAAAAGAATACTCAAGCCAAAACTGTTGAATATCTCATTTATTCGTTTAAAAATAGTTTTGTCATTTTCATATTTTTTGGTCATTTTTTTTTCTTGTTCGAAAAAGATATTTTTGAAATTTTTCACACTTTTAATTTTTTTTTTCATTTTTGTTATTCTCATCATATTGAGATTCTGAGATTTAACAAAAAATAAGGCAACACTTGATATTTAAATTTAAATTGAAAGTAAGCATGTGATCAGATTGTTAAAAATAAATATTATTTTTCTGATTTCCAAAAATTGCTGTCAAAACCCATAATCAAAACAAAATTCCGAAAATTGTATGTATGTATGTTGGTTATCCACCATGGGTGCACGGATTCACCGCAGTTTCTGCCTAAGTATGTGCTCGCGTGCATTCTTTGATTATTAAGTTAGACAGATCTCCAATCCAACGCGTACACAATACCCGGACCCCATGGCTTCGTATGAACTGTAATGAAGTGAATGTATTGTGTTGATGTAAGGTATATTTTGGAAGAACGAGTCAATCAGGTGGACTGGTTTACTTACAGGTATTCCGGCATCCGTGTATATACCTGGCCAGCTGGTACCTGATTGAACATTCTTATTATATAGTCAGTTATATGAGGAAACACATCTTACCTGTCGGTCACTTATGGGATTCGAACCCGAAAGTTTTCTTGCCGATACCGGGAATCGAACCCAGTACGCCTGGCATACCAAAACCAGACTCGCGCCAGTCTATCCACTAAACCACAACGGCGCTTATAAAACAAAATTCCGAAAATTGTGGGCAAATTAAAAATTATCAAGAGATTAAAACACATTCGATGAAATAGACGGAGCATTTTTTAAAAGTCTCGGTCTAGCATCAAAAAGAGTAAAGGGATTTTTTTATATTATGAGAAGATTTGCTCCGGAGGTGTTCAGATGTTCCATAAAATTTCTAATTAGCTTAATTTTTGGGACATTAAACACATAATTGTTTGCAGATTTTTGATTTTTTTTTTCTAAGTTGATTCAGGTTTTATTTGCTACTGGATAGAAATAAACAATATTTCAAATGCACATTACTTGACATTTTTAAATGGGATTCAACAAAACGCATTGAAGATTTATCAGCTGTCAAAATAAAATCAGTTGAAACAATGGAGTAGTTATCTTCTACATTTAAAATGAAAAATAAGCATTAAAAAGTCTTGAAAAGTATTTGCTACATCACCTATTATTCTGCGAAAACACTACTTGAAGGATTTTAGAGGTCAAAGCAAGCCTTGCTCGAGAACGGACGTGTATTTTTCCGAAGTTGCGTTTTTCGCGTTTGTTTTTTTCGCGAATTTAAAATACAATAATTGTATTAATTTCGTCTGTTTTGGGACTTCTGCTTCGAACTCAGTGGAATTCTGAAACGGTTGAGGTTTCGTGTTCCCAAGGAAGAGTAATTGAAAAGTGATTTTGAGAATACCTGAGTACAATCAGTATGTGGTTAAAAAATCCCCTTAACTTATCCTTAAACATCCTTAATTTAATCTAGAATTCTAAGCGACATAGCTTGGATATCTTTCCTTGCATTGATTATTTAAAATTTGTTTCTTTATTAAACGAAGGTAATGTTGAAACTTTCAACAACATTTTAAGCCTTATTCATTCAAAAACATCCTACTCGATGGAATGAACATCGTTCAGTAGAATGTTGAAAAAAAAAAAATGTACAAATAAGGTAAAAGTTTTAAAGATGATTGTTAGAAATTGGTTAATCAAAGTAGGCTGATAAACCACCCAAAGTCCCATAGCCACCTCAAAGTAACCATAGCTACCGCTGTGGTTATCATAGAAATCATCGTAGTAGCCTGTGTGTTCATTAAGGCAAAAGCGCTCTCTTCTTGACGAACCAGCGACCATAGCAGACGTGTTAGCTAGAATAAAACATAAAGTGGTCCTATCGAACCGGATACCGAGACGGTAATTATCAAATCATCGCAAATCATATAATCTAAATGAGAATATTAAGAGATGCCTTAACACGAGGGTTTTGGCGAAACAATACTGCATTTAAGTTGATCTAGAAAAAACAGAGATGCCCAAACATGAGGGTTTTGGCGATACAACATTAAGATGCCTCAGGTGTTCATTAGCGAGTGTGAATAATGTATGATGCTTCATAAAATGGTAGAAGCGATTGGGAAATCAAGATGCCTTTGCAACTTTGAATGGCGAATCGAATGTTGAGATGCCTTATTTGAGGTGATTCAAATTAATGCCTTATCATGAGGATTTGAGCGAATCTAATTTCTTAGAATTGTAGGAGAAAGTTGAAGATGTCATCAGAAGATTGACGATTGACTTGAGGATTGCGTAAAAGCGTGTTGAGATTCCATTTGCAACATGGCGACATAAATTCGGAAGTGAAGTTTCTAGTGAGAAAAAATTAACAAAATCTGAGTTATAACCGAGGAAGTGTCAATGGATGAACTACTCACAAACTGGACAAAATAAATTATGCAAACTTAACATAAAGATAAAACGACAGTTGCTTCGCATATTGAGTACTGCTGGTTTGGAACTGATTAAGTGGAATTCGAAAGGAAGAGCGTTTTTTCAAACAAATTCAGTTCCGAGAAACAAAAATTTTGGGCTTGCTTTAGAACTCTCACGCATATAAGTTTTTAATAAGTAATCAACAGAATGACAATTTAGGTGTGATTTAACGTCATGTTCTGTCTGAAATACAAAAAGGATATTTTAGCCATTAGAACTTCTCTCACCCAAAATTGTGAATAAAAATCAGCTGATTCAGAAATTATGTAAATCAAACTAATATGGAGACCGATCACTTACAAAGGCGTTGGAGAATAAACAGAATATGTTTAAATGCTGAATCTAAAAAATTAATCACATTGGTAGCTCGAGACAGGTTCCGTCTGCAGGGGCTTCAATTAGGTTAGAATTGAGTAGCAATCTCGGAAACTGTCAAACCTGACTACGGAGTTATTATTTACAAGAGAATAGAAAACGGAAATAAAATCTTATCGCGTGTATTCTGTACTGATTCTACAGTTTCGCCAAAAATGTCGAACCAGTGGAAACAGGTAAAAATCAATTCAGCAGAACACAACTATTGCGAGCTGGCATCATGTTGAAAGTCAACTCCGCGAATCTTATCTCCAGAGGAGAGTCATAAGAAATAGCATCGTGTGCATTATTGTGATCAGGACTCAGTCCCTGAAAAGAGCAGGCGAATCAAACGTTTAAATACCAAGAACGCTACAAGTAGACATATGCTTCGAAGGCAGAAATGTCTTGTAAGAAATGTTGGAGCGCTATTCAATCTACATTAAATCACAAGAAATTTCGCGATTCTGTTTATGGCGGCTAAGTTTTAACGCAAAAAGGCAAAACTGTTCGGATCTTACCGTTTAAGAACTGAAAGATGCAAAAACCGTTCTAATTCGAATAAAAACGAACTTTAGAGGTGGAAAGGAAAATATTGCTTAACATCGAACTTATCCCACGTTAAAGTACTTAACTAACATAAAATCCAATTTTTCGAAGTGATGGTATTATAGAAGTCGGGGACGTGTAGAGCAGCAGAAGTGTAAATCGACAGCACCAAATATTTGTAATGACTGTTTTCATACAGTTTGCCAGACATTATCATCTCAAAATCTGCAGATTAGACTTCAAAGGATTTTATATGGGTCAAAAAGGAAAAATTTTCCAATTAAAGGACAAAAATATTTTTTGACAAGTCGAATACCGTTGTTAAACTTGCTAAAACTAAAATCAATCGGGATAATTCAAGTCCTCGGTTAGAAAATCAATCAGCACCCTTCAAGATTTGTAATGTTTATCATAGATAGTTTGCTAATTTTATGTTTAGAGTGAAAGGAACTTTTTATCCTGGATAGTTATGTTAATATTTGTAGTTCAATTTCTGTACGATTTGTTCGTCTTACTCCCGCGTATGTCCATCATAGTACAATTTTCTATCTAATGCTTCGGCAGGACTTCACATCACATTGATATGATCCTTTTTAGGATGTCTGTTTGACATATTGAATTGTTGGTTTCTTATACCTCATCAACATATAAGGTAAAGTCTGAAAAGTTTACAATTAGGTAAAAAGTGTTTGAGAACAGAATACCTCAACTACCTACAGAAAAGCACAAAGCGTTGCGCAACTTCTTAAACAAATTTCAAAGAAGAAGATTTGAGTCTAACAAAACAGTCAAAGAATTTTCTAACGCTAGAGGAGTGTAGCAACATTTTCCACTGCGAAGGAACACAGGTAAACGAGTGATAGCGAAACTATGCCTATTTGACGAATACAATTAAACAGTTCACAAAAAAAGTATGAAATAAAATAAAAAATAACATTTATTCTAAGCCATCTATAAAATACATTTATAAGTAAAAACTATGCTGGGAGGGGAGTATGTTAGAAATTGGTTAATCAAAGTAGGCTGATAAACCACCCATAGTCCCAGAGCCACCTCAAAGTAACCATAGGTACCGCTGTGGTTATCATAGAAATCATCGTAGTAGCCTGTGTGTTCATTAAGGCAAAAGCGCTCTCTTCTTGACGAACCAGCGACCATAGCAGACGTGTTAGCTAGAATAAAACAATGATGTTTTTATAAGCAATTACTTTCATAAGACTGAAAATAACGCATCTGAACCTGTTCAGTTGTGTAGTTTGAGTTAAAATTTTATAATGTTATTTCAAAGAAAAAGAATAATTTCTATAGAGGAAATAACCATCTAAATTAATTAAAAAACACTTAATTATTGAAAATCTTTCAAAATTACTGAACTACAGATAGTTAAATCCTGAAGCTATTATTTGACTTAAAATTCATGCAACTCATTGTTAATTTGAAGATTTTTATCAATATACGAACTTGCCCCAGGGAACACTGATATCTCCTTATGAAACTTACACTAGTTTTTTACGGTTTATAAAAATAATGCTAAGCTTCAACATTAATCGTTTTCTTTTTTTTTCCCTTTGTAATTTTCTTCATAGATTTATACCTTCGTATTGAGATTTTGTTATTTTTATTGGGTTATTTATTGGATTATTGGATATTAGAGACCCATTTTTCATTCTGGTTGGCAGCGTTTTGTTTATTTTTATTGAAACTCACGATTAAGCAACTCGCGTATTAAAGATCGTTGGTGGAACTAGCAATCGCTAGTGTAGAGTGAATCTTTGTTAGAACCTTACTGAGATAGCAAATAAAGATTTACTCTAATTCACCACTGTAACCTGCTTTGCAACATAGATTTCAAGGGGTTATGGGCCCAGACACGTCTGGAAGGAACACAGTGTTGGTGAGAGGGGTAATCTCTAGCTCCAGAAAAGCAAGTGCGCCAGCTACCAGCACAGAGAAGGAAGGCAGTGTAGATACTTGCGGCTAGAAAATATACCAGCATCAGCCCAGGGAAGTTCAGCAGTCAGAGGAGGAGCCAACCAGCGCAGCGGGATCAGTCAGCTCAGAGACGAGTCTAGGTGTAGGGACAGCCTGTGCAAAGGGAGCAGCCAATGCAGAGGTACGAAGCGCAGAGAATCGCCAGCGCAACAGGCACGACATACTCCAGTACGGGAAAACAGTTTCCGAGGTTACTCTTGACGTGGTCACGAGCTACGCTACAGTAAGCAACGTGAACTCATTTCCGACGGCCGGGAGCAAGATTCTTGGGATCTGGATCCACGATTGGTCAGCGCAGAAGGCTGTGGTTCAGTTGAACGGTTAGTCCGGAGCGGAGCTTAGGTGAAGCTAATTACCGAGAAAGCTACTCTCACAGTGCTACGCTGCGCTTACACTCTCCTTTTTTTTCAAACTCAAAATATTATGAACTAAAAATTGAACTCTCTTTGTTGGACTGAAAAACTTAACGAGTTCACTTCGAAACGGAACAGCAACCAAGGAACACGTCGCAAAATTTCGTTGTTCCGGAACAATTACTGGAATACTATAAAGGAACGCCATAATGGAATGTCTGCCGTTGTCAGCTTAAAATTGTGTCCGGCATTGTCATCCTATGGTGAGTGGCTTGGAATGTCCGGAAACTTGCGGTTGTTTTTTAATTCCCGTGAGAAGTTTTCTTTGTAGTTTTGACCGGTAGTTTCGAAACTATCCACCGATCTGTAATTGCAATACAACGTACCGGAACACTAAATCCGGTTACAAAAAAATTTGACCATCCTTTAATTTCCTGAAATAAACAGCCCTCGAATAAAAAAGATAAATTTGAGTTCGGCTGCCGAATTTATTTTTGAGTATGCCGATCAGAGCTTAGTTTTGCGATTGCCCATTCGAACTTAAAATTTAGGGCTGCCACTGAAGTGCTGTTTTGAACCAAAACAACTTTATTTTGAATTAAAAAAAATTTGCGTGTAACATGCGCGAGTTCGCTTTCAGCTGCTGGAAAAGCATGCTAGGGCTAAGGGGAAGGTTCTATGTACGACGGTTAGTTGCCATCAACTCTTATCACACCTTGTCGCTGATTTCAGACCCAAGCTGGATGACTTATGCCGGGGATCGGGATTGGAGGGAGATGCTCACTACAAGAGTTCATCTTGCAATATTCAGTTGCGCTGCGGTTAGCATGCAAATGCAACTGATATTTTCCGATGGCTGGAAGAAGTTATTGGTGTAGCGCGAGAAAACTCGACAGTTGACGATACTATCCAACATTTTAGATCTGTGAATTGACAGGAGGTGTTGAAACTCACAATTAGGCAATTTGAGAAATCGCTAGTGTAGAGTTTTCAACAATTTCCAAAACAATTCTGATTCAATTCTTTAAGATTTCTCCACGATTCACGCTTCCATGCTTCATAATTAAATAAGAATGCTTTGCTCAAATTTACTAGCTATTTTATTTTTAACGTGATAACAAAAAATAATTTCGAGTGAGCGACACGTAGGCAGTTCAAAAGTTTTATACACAATTCCACAAAAAAAATCTTTCAAAGATTGTGGTAAGCAGCAAAGCATAATTGCAATGAAATTGGATCTTTCGCATTGACAGTCACGAAGGATTTGCAAGCCAAGCCACCAGGTGATAAGCTCCGGCAGCAGCAGATGAGATCGAAAGTAAACAACACCTCATTCTCGAATCTGATCAACAGACCAACGACAACGATCGGATGCCTCAGGCAACCAGAGAGTCGTACCTATCTGTCTATCAGCTCAATCATCAACAACAACAGGCATGGTTGGGGACATGACATTGAACTACTAAAGCCATTCACAAATTACATTAACCCTATCAATGATCTCAACAACACCGATCGGCAGGCGTCGCGTCGCTTCGTCCTCAGCTCTCGGATCAGCTCAGGTGATCAGCAGGACTGAAAAGGCGTTTCCCCGGAGAATCGATTCCGCGTAAATGCGGAATGCTGGGTATAATGTTTGGGTTCCGCATACCGGCTTCGGCAGTGGCTCCAAGAAGCCGGGTGAGGGATTTGCCAATCCCATCCCATCCCAGCGCGTGGTGTTTCTGATTCCTACACAGCATCCGACGCCCCGAGGAGTGATCGATCTAATGAACCACACAGATTTTTAGGGAGCGGCAAATTGATTAATTGTCAGCTGCAGCAAGTGAAATGTCGCCCGCCTGGCTTAGAATCTGACTGGTTTAGTTCCAGGCGAGTAGGGGTGAACTTAATAGAGATATGCTAAGTTTGATCAATGAGTTTTTTTACTTGGCTTTTAATCTCGATCAATATGGCACCAGCGTTGTGTAGAATTATATCTAATTATCACTATGACTGAGCAGCTTGTCGGCGATCATGACGTAGCGGGAAGCATCTCAGACTTCAGGCCATTTGAGGCCATTCGTCATATGGTTGAACCTCAAATATTGCATGCTCAGTATTTAGAAGAATGTGCCCTAGATGGTTGCATTGAACAGAATCAGATTTTTTTTCAATTTATTTTTTGAGTGAATTTTTTGAAAATAAAAGTGTTCCCTTCAAACAAACTGAATGTGCATTTACATGACATATTTGCTGGTTAGAATTATCAGAAAAATTATAATAAACTTACTATAATGAATTACTACTTCCTCATATCAAGTTTTATCATTTTCTTAAATGCTCTGCTGGATATCCTGTGCCGTTGACAAATTCAATAAAACACTTCCGGTTTCCACGAAGACTAACTTCGGCCAGAACTCAATCGAGCTCAAAGCAAACATGCTACGCACTCATAGTTAAATATGCCAAATTGATTTTAAGTCATCCACTTAGACGTGAAATTCTTGAGTCAGTTATGTGGAAGTAAAGTTGTTAGGGGAAAGGTTTCCTAAATGGGCCTATCGGGTTAAAAGACCCTACGGCTGTTTGGAGAAATGGCTGACTAGACAGCTTATCTGACCAATGCATTTTGAGGGTGAAACGCTTAGAACATAAGGCAAGAAATAATTTTATGAATTTACAAACTCAAAAAAATTTAAAAAAATCATACAAGGTTTTGATACATTTTGATGTAATATTTCGGCTTTTAAAAATTAAACGTAAAGGAGCTTAAAACAAAAAAAAGGGTGGTTTTTGTTTCTTACTCAAATGAACTTAATAAATAAAACATATTTCAGCTTTTGTGGAGGTTTAATAATCATTATATAGTGGAATAATAGAGTGTTTTTGTATGCCCCCATCATGTTTGTAAAATGCCTCCATCCTAAAATAACAGGTTAAATAGAATAAATAAATGATTTTTATCATTGAACCTTCAAATCTAAGCTCTGAATAACATCTTAAGAGAGAATTGAAGATCTAAAAACAGATTTGATAAAGTTTTTCTCATGGATGAACTGCCTCCATAGTATGGCAACCCTAACTTTTGTTTTATTTCATAAAATTATAATATACAAAGATTTTTATTAAATTTCAACTTTGTCGTACGGAAATTATTACTTTCTAGCAGTTTCAATGAAATTATACGGAAATATTGCCAAAAAACAGAAATTTTGTTCAAAACATAAATAGGCGCATTTAGCCCGCACGGTTTGAGGTTCGGCATTTTAGACAACACTGACAATAAAATCGTTTTCTTGGTAACAGAAGAAAATTTTAACATAAAAATTACTCCAATGTATAGAAAACAGATGCCTGCACACGTGTATATAGTTTTTGTATACATATTCGATGTGATATTTGCTTAAATCAAAGTTCTGCTTAATAGGCGCATATAGCCCGCTCCTCCCCTATTGGGAGTTCGGCGGCTTGTAAGTTTATTCGGGTGTATATAAATTTAAAAAATCTGAGGATCCCCTCAATGAATTCTTGAAATCTTCAATTCAAATCAAACTTTTTAAGGAAGCACTCCCTAATAATCTCGAGTCTCAATTTGACACTCCTCGCGTAAAACTGCTATATCTCTCTTGTTTCTCAACCGATTTTTACACAATTTACAATTTGGAATGCAACTAAACCACTAAAATTGGTACGAAATTACTTCTTTGGTGAATATAAATTTATTACGGATATCTCGCGTTAATAAATATGCTCAAAATCCAGTGTAAAGTTGAATTTAAGTCTTAGAAAATCTGAGAAATTACAAATTGACAAAAGGTTCGAAAATCGGCTTCCTTTTAAAATTCGTCAAAATTTTGTATTTCTTATTTTGAAAATCTTAAAATGCAAAAATTTGCCAAATTATGTACAATTCATCTGGTGTGACTTAACTGTGACTTTTTGAACTCAGGATCTTAAAAAAAAAATATATATATATACAGCCTTATTTACAACGTAAAGATTCTAACTTCAGCTTTCTTGAACACTAAGTGAATTTGATTTTGAGCATTCCAGCAGCTGATGTACAGTTTTTTTTTCCGAAGCATGTTTATTTGATTGTTTTTTATTGGAGTTTGAATAACGGAAAACTGAAGTATTATAGGTGAATTTTGTCCAAAAAAAAAAAAAAAACATTTGAGTTACATCACGAGGTTTTCAAAACTATATTTTTGTAAAAGTCGGTCGGGAAACAAGAGAGATATATTGGTTTCAGTCAGGAGTGGCAAATTGACACTTCAAGGACTGTAGCGGGTTAAAATTTTAAGGATTGACGTTGGTCATTTGTATACTAGTATGACAGAGTGCATTTTTAGTTAACTTTTCCAATGATAAACTTATTTGGGGAGCAAATGTCAACCTTTTCCGATATTAGATGCCAAGACCGTTCGATTGGGGGGGAGAGGGGTTTAGGTGTTCAACTCCCCCCATGAAGATTTTTTCTAAATATTTATTTTTTCAATTTATCGTAGTAATTTTAGTAACGGGAAATTATTTGATCCCAAAAGGTATTCAAAGATAATTGTTAACAAAAATGTCAAAAAATGGGCTCCGCCGGGTCACTCTTAGGCTTAAATATTTCATTTTAAGACGATCGACTCTACATGCGTTCACACATTGAACCTAATTTTTAATTGTTTATTTCGAATTGCATTTCTACAATCCATTTGTATTGAAACTTAAATCTTGACGCTCAAAAACACTACCTCCTCTTTGGAATGGAGGTTCTTTAAGAACTGTCACAACTTCCCAATTTCAGAATTTGAAGCCAACCATTTTCACACCAAATTACATTCATCAAATACTAATTTATCACATCAACAAGTTGGTAGCCCAATGGCAGATGAAGAAATTTTAGCCTCAATTTTATTTTGTGTTTCTTGTCCTTCAACATGTTCAATTCCACATTCGAAAGGGTTTTGATTACACAAGGCCATAGAACTAACATTTTTCCGAGGTGCACAGAATTTAAGAGCTAATTTTTGATTAATTTGGGTGCTCTTAATGTAAATCACTATTTTTTTTCTATCTGCTTTTGTTTTTTAAATTACTTTTGAAAACGGGTACATATAATTTAAAAAACATTCTGCTATTTTCTGACAAAACTGTAAAACGTTACAAAAATTTTTAAAATAAAGATATTAAACAATAATAAACTTTCAACAAGCCCGCTAGAAATTTTGACTTATGCAAAAACAGATTAGAAGTATTTCTTTTGATTTCTTTTACCTACACCTAATTGAATTTGAGATATTATTAAAACAGAAGTCGAATCGATTTTCAGCCTTCAAGAAATTTGTTAAATAAAACTTAAAAAAATAAGTGCCAGAAATACTTATAATGATATATTTTCAAATTTGTTTAAAAACGTAGAATTTAACTTTTAAAATGAATTTATCTTCTGAAGTTTGGCAAAATATTGTTGTTTGATTGAATGGAAGAAAACAAAATTATTGCTGTTAAATTTTATAATTAAGATTCTTAAATGCTAAGACGTTTTTATTGAAAAATTTCCATTTCAAAACTAATCTTTTCCATGAACATTATTTTTATTTATTTTAATGAAGAGATTAAACATATTTTTATTTATTTTCAGACAAATTTTCCAACTGAACAGTAAAATTTTGGAATTTTTAAGATAAGTTTGAGTTTGTTTCTCAATTTTGAATTTTTGTGTTCTGAAAACATATTTTTTTAAGAACCATTCAAACTAAATTTAAAAAAAAATTACATAGTCTGTATCATTTGTCCATGACTCATATTTGAAATTGAAAACAATAACATATTCTAATCTGAAATTTTGTTTTCATTTTTATTATTTCATGTTTATTAAGTTGCTAAATTAAAATAAAAAAAACTGAAATTTGTTTTTTTTTGTCCAAGTTTTGGTTTTTTTTTTCAAAAACAACTTTTGAGAGTAAATTTGAAAATTTGAACGCTGCTGATGTGATTCGATGGAAAATTTCAATTTCAAGTAATTTTCTTTCACTTTCTTCTTGCGTGTTTGAGAATAATGACCAGATTTTGTTGTGATTAACCCACAACAACTTTTTTTTTCAAATCCAAATTTTTCCCACGGCTGGTACGCTTGAGGTTGAGAATATATTTTGCTACATTTGCTCCAGAACCGTAGGAAGAACAGACTTATGGGAGTTCTTTTAAGGGTAGCTTTAAATTTCTTTAAAAAAAAACTTATCTTTACTCAAACCAACAAGCCCAATCATTCATTGTTTTTTGCAAATTCCAAGATTCTAACCTTTGACCAAATTTATGAATTTGGCTTAAAAATACTGGATTGTAATAATGTTAAACAATATACTGAGATACTGTTGAATTTTGTGCAGATTTTTTAGGGTACATATTTCTTTTACAGCAATATTATTCATAAAAAATCAATTCCATAATGAAAATCCTGTGGATGATTTTCATTTGAAATAAAATTTGGTATTTTTTGCATAAAACAGAACTTAGAAAATTACCTAACTTAAATCGAACTTTATATTTTTGATTTTCAGCTGAATTGTGTACACAAACTACATTTGATTAAAAACTGGAAATTTAATTGACATGAAAATTTTGAAGGTCTTCAACAAATTATGTTGATTGAAAACTCGTTTACAAGCTAAATTTTTTTCTGAATTTTTAATCTGCATTCTGAATCATAATTCTGCACCTTAATTCAAAAAATGAACTTTGAATCTATTTCCGAATTTCTGTAAGATTTCTACAAATACGATTTCCGAATTTTAATTCCAGATCAGAATTTCATGACCCAAGTTTTAGAGTCTTCATTCATTAATGTATTATTTGAATTCTGTGGTTCTGGTTTAATCTTAATTTTTTTTTTCAATTATTTATATTTAATGTGTATTAGGAATCTGAATTAAAATGTGAATTTCAAATAATGGATCTGAATCTGAGTTTTAAATTTTCATTTAGAAGCCTTTAATGTATAAATTTTAATTGTTGGAAATGATGACTGTACACGTTGTTTGATTTTCATATTAGCAAAGCAGTCTGATAAATCGGAACATTAATTTATTATCTATCCAACGTTTCGGTTCTTTGTTGGCACCATATTCAGGGAAACTACAATTTTTATTATAATTGTTAGAATAAGGTGAAAACAGTTTTGTTATAAGTAATCATATTGTTGTACGGTCCTACTTACAATAATGTGTATGTTCTTTGTTATGGAGCTTAAGTTAAGTATATTATAGTATAGTATATTAAGTATATTTCTAATTTCTTATGATTATTCGAATTGAAAATCAAGAATCTTAAACTTGATATAAAATCAGAAATACAAAAATAGAAAAACAATTTTGGTTACGGTAAAATGGAATCACAACCTCCGAAATGGGTTTAATTTAAAATTTAATATTCAGACCTGAATTTCTATGAACGAGTGATAAAATTTTGAAAAATTTTATAGCAGAATTTTGAACTTGGGATGGGCTTTTGCTTTAAGTTCTAGCTTTAAGTCTAGATTGTTACTCTTGAATAACTTTACTCTATTATCATAATTTAATTATGAATTTGAAATTTTGAGTGTAGAGTAGAATACCTTGCTTGCTTTTCTGGACCCCCACGGGAGGGGTAGAAATGAGAACTTCAGCAAAGAGTTTATAATCTCCATTAAAAAAACGCTCGTCATAGTTTCTGACGTGATTAAAATTTCCAATATTTATAAAACAGTTTGAGAAGGAGTTTGATCTATAATTTCAAAAATAGTTTTTTCATGAAAGCTTCCGACCTAAAGGATAGCGTTCAAGTCTTCTAAACCACTGAAATCCTATATGTGAATGTATGTGTTCGTTTTTTATTAAGTTATTGAGTTTTTGAATATAACAATTTCATCGTTTTGTTACCGAGGGACACTGTTGTGATTTAATTTTTTAACCTTATACAATCCTTCGGTTTGTGTCATCGGCAATTTCATCCGTCATAAAACAATCTTCGGTGCCATAATTCTTACCAAGCCGAGATGTCTCGCTTGGTCGGCTTGGACGACCTGCCATCCATTAGCATTAAAACAATTACTGCGCCCACGTTCTTGCTCCGGTAACCTTGAAAATTGCTGAACCCAAACCACAATGGCTTCAATCCATATAATTGAAGAGCTGAACTCAACTGTTCTCTCCCATCATCCCCGTTGAATCCGGATCTCCCCAGTACAATGGAAATCGTTCCCGGGGATGTCACGTGGGTTGTAGATCATTTTAGGTTGAGGAGGCACATATGACGAGTCTTACTTTGTATTGAAACTTTTATAGCAACGACTACAAGTACCAAAGATCTGCCTTCAAACAAAACAAAACAAAACAAACAAACATACCGGCAAAATGAGTCGACCCGACCTATTTGGCGCTGTTCCTCAAGTCAAACCCATTCCGACTGTGTAGTTGCATTTCTTGCAATACCTTCTGCTCGGTTCCATTTCGCTTGGCTCTGATCTATTTCAGAGATCCTATTCAGTTTAAGCTTCTCTGGAGAACAGCTGACGGACGACTTACTTTTATGGGTGTTTCCTGTGCTTTAATGGAGCAACAAATAAGGCTCGGGTGATGATTTAATTGACTCCCGGGTGCGCGATTTCCCGCCATAATCAATCCCAGCCGACATCCGCCAGCGAAGAAACTAAAACAACAATGCATCCAGTAGAATTTCGCTTTCGGAAAGGTGCTGCCATTGAAACGAGCCGCTATAAATTATGGAAACGCGCGTGCCTTGCTTTCCTATTTCATTTGAAACTGAGGGGGGGTTAAAAAGCCATCATCGAATGGGAGAAGTGGTTCCGACTATCTTGTCATAAACACCCAATTGCAAATTTTCTTGTTACTCGTCTTATTTCTTATGCATCGTTTGTTTCTTGGAGATGTGGCTTGTCTCACCTCACCTGGACTGCGAATAGAAATCGAGGTAAATGAAACCACTACCTAATGGATTTATTTTTAGCTGGGTTCAGGAGATGACTACTTTGAAGATAGGTTCTAATAAATCATAGACCATGATTTGGTGCCGTTTTGCTTAAAAAATTTCTTATTAATCTTTCGATTCAAAAATTTGCCGATCACCGACATAAAACATTGCAGTGTCGAAAACATTTGATAAAATAGACTCATCAAGTAGATATTAAAAAATGTTTAAAGCAGAATTATTTCTAAGAAGAATAGATATTCAACGTATTGATGCTAAAAAATTATACTATTTATTTAAATTATACTATGAGCTCGGTATCAGAAAAATGTGGGCAGCACGTTATCCAAACAATCGGGGAAATTGTGCCTATCTGCGGACTACGGTATCTGTAGACAAAATTCTAAATGATCCAAATTGTTTTGGAGTTTTATTCAAGTAACTGACAACCACTTAATACATTTTTTTTCCCTTCACGATACAAGAAACCAGCTGCTTGCTGCTGGCGCTAAGCGAGAGACATTTATTTCCCAGTCCAATTGTTGTCAACAATGGGTGGATGTTGTGCTGTCACTGATACGCACCAGACCTGATTGATGTTGACGTTTCGTGGTAAGATCACAGTAGAAATCATTCCCCTTGCTGACTACCGCTGCTGGCTGGGTTCATGTCATTCCGAAGAATGTGTACAGTACATAGATTGTAGGTGTGCATTTGGATCTGTGTGGCGACAAAAGATGTAGGCAATTTATGTAATTTCACAGCAAGTTGAAGATTTGAGCACCTAGATAGGTTACATAACGGGATTTTAATGTGTGTGCGCATTCAGAAAGAAGGTATGCTAAATCGGTGGATAAATATGCAAACGACACGACACAAGGCCTGGTGCTGATGCTATCTGGGAGTCTTTCTTTTTCTACCGGAGAAGATTTTTCCTGTTGCATTTACTTAGTTATTGTCGTTAAACGAGGGATCCCATCCCTAGGAAGCAGGAAAAAACGTAAACGTTCAGAGTGAACGAAATTAAGATTAAGCTGCCGGTGATAGTATTCATTAGTGCTAAAAGTCTAAAAGATGCACCCTTTTTTTCTAGATAACCATCAGCAAATACTGATTTCCAACAATTTAAAAAGCGGTTGAGTACTTAATATGTTTCTTCAGATAACAATCTGAATAAATGTTATACCGATACGACAGAAGTTGAAAAGTGGCCAAATAGTGATCGACGATCGATAAATCCACGGCTTAAACATGTTTTTGACAAAAATTTATTCCCTAAATTTAAAAAAAAACCTTCCTGTACATTTTCCAATCTGGTTTGAAAAAAGTTCGTGTCTGCAAATAACCTTCAATCCAAAATTTCAAAATGATCATGTTCTTAAGTCAAATTTTAAAATGTTTATGCTTTTATGAGAAATCCCAAAATATATTTTTTTTTTAATTTTCAAACACATACCTATGGATGAATTTTTAGATTGTTCTAGTCACACGCACGTCACCTGAAAAAAAAAAATAGACTACTGTCAATCGGGGCATCATGCAACAGCAGGGTTAGATGCAACATTAGCATAGACGGATTGGTTTAATGATTTTAGCTAAAAACTTGATATTGCTTTCATCATTCTATGCCAACACTGTTGGTGTTCAAATATTTTTCGGACAATCACCTTATTTTTTTTGTAATCATTTTTTATAATTCAGCTACCAGTCTGGGCTAAAATGCATCAAAATGCAGATAAAAGATTCACTCTTTAAATCTTTTTTTCATGTGATTGAAATATGATAGTTTCGCGCCTTTATAAATTTCATAATTTCATCCACCCAAACATTAATTTTTATGATTTCAGCTAGTCGATACGACAGACCCGAATGACCCGGGTGGTTAAAAGGTCTCTAATAAATTATAATAATAAGCTAGTCGATTTTTTTGAAGAAATTTTTACCCCTAAATGTATGCAACACTCTAATGCTTATTCTTTGAAAACATTTTTGACAGAAAAAATGTAAAATTTTATTCGAACAAAACCAAAAATTGCTGCAGTTGGTGCTTTATGCGTTATGACATCACAGAGACATAAAAAACTATAAATTGGTTATCGTTTTCATTCAGAAAAAAGTTGGTTGCAACTTACCACTTTTTCTTAGTAGGGTGAAAATCACATGGTTTTGTAAAATCAAAAATAACTGGTGAAACCAATAGTTTTTCTAACTCATCAATTTGAGGTCCCATCAATCTTAAAACTTTTGATGTACAGGGGGTATGAGATGATTATCTGTGGATATTAAGTTTTAAGAAGCCATTGAAGTTGAAAAGTGTTGCATGATGCCCCATTTGGCGGTACGATACATGCAATATCACATGCCCAAATTTCCCTAAAAACGTTTAGAAAATAAACCATTTCTTCTTTGAAAGATGTGAAATCAGTGCGTTTTATTAAGATAAATTGGTACCCCAACTTGCAACTTAAATGTATGCACAGTTTACATTTAAATAGTGAAAAATATGAATATCAATGCAAGCTTGACTGTATTTTTTGACATCTAAATAATCTGCGCATAGAGAATGTGTTTAATGTTGTTTTCAAAAATAACAATTATCAAAGGCTATAGGGCTTTTGCACAGTGCATTAGTATAAGTAAGCCGTTGGAAAAACAAAAGTGACAGCTTCATATAAATTCAATAGGAGCTGACGAAAAAAAAGTTGTTTTCTGATAAAAATTATGAAAAAGAGCAAAATATATTGTAAATGGTTTGAATTTTTTTTTGGTTTCGAATAACTTGTGCTGAGAAAATGAAGATTCTGTTAAGTTTTCAGTTTCAAATTTCACGACGTAAGTTCTTAACTTCATCCTCTTGATTAAAAATCCTATAAAATAGATCAAAGTCCGTCTTCAAAGGATCTGATGGAAATGTTTCTAGTGCCTTTCAAAGATAATTTCCTTTTTTTTAATTTAGCTCTGCTTGGTTTCGTACTTAGATTCTATCTAAAGTTCACATAATCGTTTCCATTTGATAACAGATGATTTGAAATTTACTATATCACTCTTTTTTCTTAGAAAAGGCGCTAATATTCCAGGTAAAAACAACATTTTAGTTGAATTTTGCTTCTGCCGCATATAAAACTTCTCATGTGTGCCCAACAGACCTCTTGCATGTGTGTGTAGCAAAAGCCTTATTGGCAAATCAGTTGCCTCCTGAGCCGATGTCCGCGAGTTCAATCCCACGAGTAAACATAAGTTTTTCAAAAACTGTCCGCCAACTGCAACGTTGATAAAAAGTCGTGAATACTATAAAGATGGTAAAACGACTATAATCGAAATAAAAATAAAATTATGTGTTGCCGGGGGGTGCATAGAAAATTACAAATAATTGTATGTAACACAATATGAAAACTTATTGAGCTCATTAAATCAACTGGTTCAATTCTATTCTTGAGAGTTATTTCTTGTCATCACAGCTTCGGAAAATCAGCTTAACGTTTCACCATTGAAACCAAAAACGGTACTTCCAAATCTATTTTCCAAACCTCAAAAAAAAATTAAACAAAACCACCCCCCCCCCTCCCCCTCCCTCCCAACTACAATATGTACATATACATCAAAACCTATGCTACAATTTAGTCTCAAATAACCAAAACAAATTCACTTCGATTTTTTACACTTTCCTGCCACAATCAATCAAGAAATTCAAATTAAGTTTTATCAAATTCAATAAATTTTGCCGCACAAACAAAATTCATTTTGATGATTCAATTCAATCCAGTTTGTTTATGTTTCCATGCACCAACCCATGTTTGTTCAATAATTGGTACATGCATTTCTTTACGGAACGAGTATGACTAGATTGAAGTTCAATAACTAAAACATTGGCGTTTTCGGTGATCCAATGATTCAACACTCTAATTTGTACTTTTTTTTAAAGAAAATACAAATATTAAAGGCTGTCACTTTTCCAGAAATCATTTCAAAAGACATATTTAAAAAAAAATCAAGTCACAGGTCGAAAACCCAAGCTAAAATTTAGATTTTGCCTTTAAGAAACCGAAGTTATTAATCAAAATTTGAACAGAGGTAGAAAAGGTTTCAACATTTTTGATTAATTTTTAATATAATTTTAATTGTTTTAATTTGTTTAATTTGTTTATGTTTTACTAGTGTATAATATCTGGTACCTGTTCAATCACTAGTGCTTCTATCCTACCGTCAGTCGATTTCTTTTGATCTCTACATTTTTTTTTTGTGAAACTTTAGTTTATAAATTGACAAAACTATTCTGGAGATCAACAGAAATCGACCATATTCTAAGTTTTCGAGATAATTTATGTTGTTTTGAAGAAACACTATCGCAAGACTTCGCATGATTGCACATCGTTTGAGCTGGTTTTGAAGTTATAACGTTTTTCTCAGGCTGAGATCGTACTTTAAACTTTTGAAAAAAAAAAATATCTTAAATGCAATACAAACATATATGTACCAGCATAGGAATTAACAATCTCGAATAAGTTTTCAACTAAAAAAATTAACAACATTGTGTTTTTAAATTTTAATTCGATTTATGACTCCCAGTTTAAATTGTAAAAAAATATTTTTAAAAGGAAGTGTTTCAAGTTCATTCGTGCAAACTATTGCCATATTTTTTTTAAAACTCCTCAATGCAAAAGTTTATTTTCTTAGAAGTGCAAATCATTATCGAAATCGTTTGTTCAGACTCATCTTTTCACACCGGTGTTCTATTTTTTGTTTTACACAAATTCTGGATCTTTTTTTTAATTTACCTAAAAATTGTTCCAAAACAGGTGCGTTTTGGAACAAACTAGATTTGCTTCCAAACTGTTTGACAGCTATCTCACTGAGGGATTTATTCTGTTTTATTTTAATCACTAGTTGGGCTATGAAGTTTTTCCTCGGATTGGATCAATTTTCTGTGGTCCAATTCCTGATAAACTAAACTTAAGAAACTCTTTGATTTCAAATATGATTTTATTTTCAATTTTGATGAAAAATAGCATAATTTGCCGAAACAATCAATGTTTTTCAAAACCAAAATTATGGGTTAAAATTGTAACCCGTAACAATTATTAGTCAAATTGCTCACAATTATTAGTCACATAGAAGTCCATGGCAACACCCGAATAAAACATGAAAATCATCAAGTTTCAAGTTTTATGTTAAATTTATATTCTTTGCTCAGGGTATTATGAGGTAACTTTATACAAAAAGGAAACCAAAAATATTTTTATCATGCTTTTAAATTTTAAATGATATATCATCTATTTTATGAAACTTAAATATGATTTTTCTAACTTGTAATTTGCGGTTTACAATTTTGGCTCCAGCTGCAAAACTTCTGAATCGATTTTAAAAAATAGAGTCATTTTGAAATCGTCCTGATAGCTATAGTATAGTTGTTTTGGCGTAGAAAAATGTGAGATAAATACAAAATTGTTCGATGAAAATCGTAGTTCTGAACAATGCCCAAAACTACCGTAAAAATGTTCAACTAAAGCTTTTCGTATTTGAATCTCCATTTTTGGTTTATTTAAAATGTCCAACTAAGCTATAGGACTTCTGCTCTATTTTGACATATTTACCCAAGGAATATTTAAAGAAGGTAGTGCCAAGGTAGCCCTGCTCTAGTATTGGTACAGACTGAGACGTCACAATCACGCAAAATTTGTTAATTTACTAGGAAACTTATCTTTTTCGTTGATAATTCGAAGAATCTGCTAGAAATTTTCCACTTTGATAACATTTTATTGTAGAAGGATTCTTGCTCTTCAAGATCGGTACAAAAAAAGTTGCATTTTCGAATAATTTTCCTATAAAATAGACCATCGAAGTTTGGAAAAATGGTGCTTTTCCCCATTGGAATTTGCAAAACTTTAAAATTATTTCAAAGTTTCACATGAAAATGTTCAAATCAGTACAGTTTAAGCTCCTCATTGCAATATAGTGATCAAAACACAAATTTTTAAACAAAACAACGATCTTTTATTGGCATTTTAGTAAACTGATTTAACAATCGTTTATTGATGTTAATTGTTCTACATAACAACTGAACCTGGTAAAACAGTTGAATTAAAATCATGACAATCAGTTGAACACCCAATATCTACTAGCTAGACCTTTTAAAAGCTGATTTTTTCTTCATTTTTGTACGTTTTATCTTAAAGGCGACGTTGCATTCATTAATAAAATAAGAAAAAAAAACATAATGCAATCTTCAACGGACCAAAACACTTCATAACATAGTGAAATAGAGGCCTTACAACATAATCGAAATGAAATTGGAATTCATTTTCATTCTAAAATGTGTTTTTCTTTGAAATTCCAACCATTCTCATATAAATTTTCGATACAATCGTTCTTGTGACGTCACAAAAAAAATCCAATATGGCTCTCGGCACTACCTTATTTGAATATTCCTTGATATTTACCATCGTTCCACTGTTTAAACAATGTCTGGACACAATGCAGTCCAGTCACTTTCGTACTCGAGGACATTAAACTTCTCAATGCACTGCAACCTAAGACACATAGAAAATTACTTGGTTATTTCGAAATAAACACTACGAAAATAACATAAGGAGTTCAATTCTGAGGAAAAATAAAGAAAAAAGTAGATTTCTGTACTGGAAAAGGTGCAGCCAAACTTTGTACAATATTTAATGAATGGTCTAAGGCTGAAAATGCGATTATGTCATTTTGCGATTATACGAATATGGCATAAAATAAATATGCCTAAAACTCACTAATGCGTTTTATTTCATTGTATGATAATTTCAAGGATCGGTAAACTAGTTTATTTTCTACAGCGTTTTTTCCGTGATGAAATTTAAATCGGGGCAGGCCTTAATAGACAGATGAATGAAGAACATTACTCCATCCTAAAATATATTTTTATTTTAATCGGAGTAAAAATTCAGGTTTATGAATTAAGGTAAGTCATTCAAAAATTCTCTCAGTGTCACAAAACATTCATTATCTTTATTTTTGAATAGTTTTCCTTGAAATTTGGTTTAAAAAAACGAATAAGCTTTAAAAACTGATCGATTATTTTTGGACTCTATTGTTACCTTGAAATAATAATAAATATCTTTCATTTCTGTCTTTCTTCCAGTTCTGCACCTCCCGCGTGTCCCACCCGAAGCCGGAAGATCACTATCGGGCCGTGTGCCGAGCCCTCGCTGCCGAAACCCTGGAGCTACGAACCTTCCTTCGGCGGGTGTACGAAGGCGATGCCGAAGTGCTGCGACTCAAAGCGCAGGCCGAAACTTCCGGCAAGGAGCTGGAAAAGATCCACTTTAACGACTGGGTAAGTGCGCGGAAATGATTGATTTCCTTTTGGACGACCCTCTTCGTCTACAGAAAAAGCAGAAATAACTAATCCTAACCTCTCTCTTCTTCCATTTTGTCCTCCCATTCTATCGTTAACGTTTGGCTTTGGGAACCAACTTTGACCCAGATTTCTCGTTAGGGTCTGAAATCGAAAGGGAATTCCGTGCATTAGAGGGACCATAAAAGCAGCAGAATTCGTTCGTTGAAAGCGAAAATTGAACTCCATTTTTTGTTGTTGTTATTCTGGTGTCTCCTCCATTGAAGTTTATCTCTCTTTTTATGTACGGTGCTTTGCTGTTAAGGTACTCCAATCAAGATTAGGATCACCCCGAGTCCGACCATTATTGTGGCAGATCCCTCCTCTCCCATTTTGGTGAACTCGACAAAAGTTTGGGGTTCAATTCTTGGTTCGCATCGAGGAATGTGTTTTCCAGTGCTTTTTTTTTCTCTCCCATCCCTGAAACGCCATCTATTGAACCCTATTGCTTGGATGATTCGTCGTGACCTCTTCCTAAAACAACAAAACATAGGCTTTTATGTTCGTCAATGTGGGCACGATCTCGCTCTTCTATCCAATCAAACCCGGTGATGATGCGTTTCGGATGATCTTGATGGTTGGTTATGTTTTTTTGAATGGGCCCGGAATAATTGGTATGGCTTTGGCTTTGAGATTGGGGTAGTAAAATGGGATTAGCATCAGGACTACGCGGGGTTCAAAGATGGGATGCAACGCGTTCGTCAAATAATGGTCCTCCAGCTGATGGAAAGGGCAGAATCTTTTAAACCCCCTTAGCGCCGTGATCAGTGCAGAAAAGTTAACCGAAAAAAAAATAACTAGGTAAGACCCATGGGTTGAACTTGGCTTTGAAATGATAGCGAAAGTAATTTACGATCAGTAGACTGTTGAAGGTGAAAGTTTGATGCAAAGGTACTCCTATAAGTTTTGAGTAATTTAGTTAACGATGTTTCAAACCGAATGGTAATATTTTAAGAGACTCCAAAAATTCTACAATTTCAACATTTTTTTTTGTTTTTATCCAAAACCATTTTTGAAGGTTTGACAATATGGAAGTATAGTTTATGAATTTTTGCATTAAGGTTGTGTTCTTTATTTGAAACGGCTCAAATGCTCAAACAATTGAAAAAAAATATGAAAATATTGAAATAGCTATGATGAGCCATGCAGATTTAATAACGAACTCATATCTGTTGATAAAATAGTAGGTACTACATTTACACGAGTCAAGTCATTGAACGATTTAGAATTTTTGAAAGCATTCCAAGTATCAACAAAATGCTTGTTGATAGTTAGTTAAATTTAATCGCCTGGTTTTTCTAGATATCTTACAAAAGAAATATATGTACGTGTTAAATCTGTATGTAAAATCAATTTTTTTCGTTAAAATTACATTTTGGAAATTTCTTATTTATATTCCTGAGTTTGGAAAATTAAGTGTATATTATAAAGAGTCAAAAAAAATTTTTTTTTTGAAATCGTTGAAAATCAAATACTCACCTGAAATATCAAATTCTTTATCATATTTCTGAAACCAATGCTGTTGTCGTTACAATTTCACTTTTTCCATTCGTAATTGGAATTTTTTAGTAAGTCCAAACAACTTTGTATTTTATTTTCATAATTATGAAATTTTGTGTATGAATTTTTATGAGACCAATTTTAGGAATTTAGAAAACACAGAAAAGTTAAAGTTATGGATTTGTTTCTCTTGAATCTCATTTGATCTTCTTTATTTCTAAATATGAACTCTGACCATGGCTATAGAAACGGGGACTCTCATGAGGGTTCATTGAAAGCAAGCGAGGTATTCTACTGTACACTCAAGATTTGTTATTCTCAATCAATTTTGGTTATGGAGTAAGGTTATCCGATAGTAACAATTTTTACTCAGAACTGATGTCAAACCCTTGAAAACCAAACCATTTGTTCAGAATTCAGCTACAGCTTTTAAAAAATTTCTCATTTATTGATAGGAATTCATTCTAAATACTAAAACATAAGATTTAACTCATTTCAGAGGTTCTGCTTATTTATAATCAAAATCGGAATTGTACCTGTGTGTTCATATTTAGGATTGTGTACCCAGTTTAGAATTCTTGATTTTCGGTTCGAATCATCATCAAATTGAAATGAAAAGCTGTGTTTGAAATCGTCGTTTAAATTTGCTTCAACGTTTCCTTCAAAATTTGATTCATGATTTTCGAAACTCATACACATTTTCTGCATTAAGGTTTTATTTTTTCGAATATGAAAAAAGAACTTTGAAATTTTCTGAGTTTTTGTCTTATTTTCAGATTCGAAGTTCCAAATAAAAGAATTTTAAATCAAAAATTAAATTCAAAGTACGCGAAATTTATTCTAATTTAAAATTCAAACATATCAACAAGGTTGCCGAAATCACAGAAAAATCTATAATTTCACAGAATTTTTAGCCAATTTTCTACACAGAATCTGTGTCACAGAACACAGAATTTTAGAAATATTTACGGATTTCCAAAAAATTTTAAAATTTGAACGTTTTTTTTTCGAAATTCATTTTTTTTAAGTTAATATGATTTTGAATAACTATGAATTGGAAAATAAGATAAAAAAAATTAAATTGGCAATGAGAATTGATTTTTCTCAAGTCAAATGTAATATAGACGCAATTTTAAATGACTTTAGAATGAAATTAATGGAAAAAGCATCACAAAAAACCGTCACAGAATTTTTGGGTAAAATCACAGAAAGTCAGAATTGTTTTTCGTCAAAACACAGAATTCTTTCCGGCAACCTTGCATATCAAAGCTTTAAAATAGCGATTTTTTTTCTCTTTATATATTTTTGCAAGTTGGATATGAAATACATTATAGAAAGAAAGAATAAATATTTTAATCCAAAATATCCAAATCATAATTACGGTATCATAATGGAGGGCTCTAAAACTGATTTCAATTCTTGGCTCCTATTTCTGAATTCAGAATGAGGTTTTGATAAACATTTCAGAAAACGTATTGAAACTCAGAAACAGACGGACAATTCAACTTTTTGTTCAGACTCAGCTCGTAATGAGTTCCACAATCAAAATAAAATTACCTAGATGACTATTTTGGTGAGGAATTGAAATTGCAAGAGATTATGTTCGCTTTTAATTGGCTTACAATTCTGATTGTTAGTTCGATTTAAAAATTAATCAAAGTCAGTTCGTTTCCAGAATTCAACTGAAAATGGAAAAAATGAAGAAGAATTTGAGTTCATTTTGCGTGTACTGTCTTTTGAAAAACTTACTTAAAAAACATCCACAGGAATTGATTTGTAATGAAAAGTAATTGATGATAAAGAAACATGTACCTTCTCTTAAAGAAATTGTAAAGAATTCCATATGTTTGGTGTATTATTCAACATAATTAATATTGCAGTTTTTTCGAAAACCAAATTTCAAACTAAAATCTTTAACTAGAATCATCTTAGAATAAATCCATTTCGAACCGCAAAATTTAAATTTTTTACTTTTACTTTTGAAAATTGTGTTTGTTTATTTTTAGAAATATTTTTTTTCTTTCAAAATTGGAAGCTCTCTTAAATAAACTTATAGTAAAATAAAATCAAATAAGAAATATTAAGCTGGCCAGATTACTTGGTTTTACCCAGATTTGCATGGATATTTAGTGAAAAAATGGGAGAGGTTCGGCCCGGCCCGGTTGCTCAAATTTTGTTGAAAGTTGATTTGATTTTGTCCGGATTCATTAGATAATCTTTTTTGGAAAATCAAAAAAAAAATCAAATTGCAACATTATTTTTTTAAATTTTGATTTTTAGAAATTAAATTCAAAATACTCGATTTTTTGAGAGCCTGAAGTACGATTCAAAATCTGGTTATGTTTGAATAATGTTTCAAATGTATTTTTTCTTGACTTTGGTTGAATAGTTGCTGGATTTTTGTCATATTTTCCGGATTTTGTATGAAAATTGAGAAATAAAATCCCCGAACTTTACCAAGTTTTAGAATAAAATAGCCCGGATACGTGCAAGAGAAAATCTGGATATCTTAAGCTTAGTTCACAAGATTTTGTACAAATTTTATTATTTCAACAATCTATGAAAGTAAATTTACTATTTTGTAAGTAAAAGATTCTTTATACAAAGCTTTATCACAATTTGAAAGATTTTAGGATGTTTTTCTAAAAGTATCTATTTTACACGAAAATTTTTTTATGTAAAAATTTTTTGAGCAAAAATGACATAGAAAAATATAGAATCCATTTAAAAAAATCATTAAAATATGTTCATTTTACATATTAACAAAAGCATAGTTGTGCAAACTTTTGTTTTCTGATACTGTTTTTTAAACTTATTTCAACTTTAAAAAAACACGAAAATCATGAATGAAAACTCATTTTTCTCTCAGAAATCTATTTTGGTTCAAAGTATTGGCAGGTTGTTAGTTCACTCAATTGCCAAGTCACCCTAGAACCGGATTGGATTAATTATAAATTTTATTGGTTAATCAATTTTTGAAATTGTGTGATTATTTCATAATAACAACAATTTATAATCAATGTGACATTAATAGCTAGAAGATTTTATACAGGACTTTTTAGGCGTACATTCATAAATCGGATTAGAGATAGAGAATCTGATTCCAACTTTAAAATTCAAATCAAATTTCGACTTATAATTTGATAATCATATCAAAACCAGTATTCAGAATCATGATAGAAAAAAGAAGCTTATAGCATTCGAAAATCATAGCTAAAAACTTGTGCACATTCTTTTATAATTTGGTAATCAAATAAAAGACATTATTTTTTAAATCTGGGGTTTAAAAGTCTAGAAATAAACAAAAGTTCAAATTTTTCCTTCACAAGAAGTTTCTCTGAATTTAAAAATTAGAGTTTAATGCTTTAGAAAGAATTTTACCAAAACATTTGAGAGCCAGGGTTTTAAAACTATTCGATCAAACACAACTTTTTTTATACCCTCTCCAGAAATTGCTTTAATATAAATAAATGAATTGTTTTGAGTCAACTTATAAACTTTGCATGTTATTTGGTAGTTTTGGGTTTGGTGGCCCACCATTTCGAACATTTTTTTAAAATTCAAAAAGAAAACTTTTTTTTTTTAAATTTTATCTCATGTTAATAAAAAAAAATTTACTTAAAGGAAAAAAAGTGCACGATATCCCACTGTTCCCGATTTTTTTTTAAACAAATTCAATAAAAAGTTCAATTTGTTGTTCGACCGGGAATAATTTTGAGGTTGTGTATTGGCTTTTCGGTCTTATCAGGGCAATTATTACACTTTTTATATTTGCTTCATAAAAGCAGAAAATTTTTCAGCAAAATTTCTCAACTTTTATTCCTCGATACAAATTAAAATCGAAAAAGTAACATTTTAGATCAAATAAATCTTGAAATTAAAAAGAGATAATGCTAAAACTATTGGTTCTAATATTGGAATAAAAAAATTACATTGAAAATTTAAGTTATTTTGAAACCAATTCAATACGGGCTGCCAGCGAACCAAGAAAACCGGGAAAACTATTTGAAAATGGAATCGGGAAAACCTGGAAAAAAACTGGAATTTCAAATAAAAACCAGGAAAACATTTTATGGATCATTTTCCAAATAATCCCATTGAATTCTAAAGTTCATTCATATCATATTTTTTTCTCGATATAAAATCGGGATCAAAATTCCATGAAAAAAAGACGTGCAAATGTCGTGAATTTCTTGGAAAATCGAGATTTTTTAGCTCAGCGCATACCTGAAGTGTTCCAGTTCCAAAATATATTATGACTTTTTTTTAATTTACTTTTTTTTCACTGACTAGAATTAGGGTGGTTAAAGGTTCAATTTATCAAAAATCATAATATTTAGTAAATATTTTGAGCATAACCACACTTTAAGTTTTTATTTGTTTAATACAATATTTGCAAAAAAAATCTTATTAAATTTAAAGTTTGTATAAAATGTCAAAAACTTGCAAAAAAATTGTCCAAAAATGAAAAATTCAATTCTTGACAAACGTCAAAAGCGCGAAGAACTTATCTCTTATTTGGTTAAAAAAATGATTTTTACAATTTAATTCAATTCTTATCCTTTGAAAGTCTTGAATTCATAAGATCATGCGGGGGGATTTCAAGATAACAGAAAAATTCAAAATGAGAAACTACCATGTTACATGGTTCATTTATGAAATGAACGAAAGGTAGAATGAGAAACCAAATGTTAGTGTGGTTCTATTATACATCTTCCGCTTTTACTGGTAATCGCATTCTTTATTGATTTAAACAAGTTAAAAATGCAGGTCGTAAAAGTGTCGTAATCACATTAAGAAATTTTCACAATAAAAAAGCTAATTTGAAAAGCAAATTTAAGCCATAGAACAATTTTCCAAATGTAACTTCAAATTTTTAATTTTAATTACGATATTCCATGTTTTTGGTAGGATTGCAAACTCAGACTCAGAATTAAGATTGACATGCCAATTTGAAAATTAAGCACTCAGAATTCAGACTCTGAAAAAAATTGACAATATAAAAAGGAAACCCTCACTAAGTTTTCAAGACGAGAATCAAAACAAGATTTTAGAATATTAAGCAGAATAGAATTTAGCGGATTTTGTTCTCAAAATTGCAAAGAAAAAAAAATTTAAATTTTAAAATCAATCAGTAGCAATTAACTGGAGCTAAGCATTAGAAATAGAAATAAAAATTCAAAATATGAATCCAAACTTTAAGTAAAGTTTGATTTGAGTTTCACCCAAAATTCATCGTTGATGATTATATTTCGAATCTCAGAACTCAGAAACCAGAGCTCAATAGCCAAATTCTGTATGTGATAAAATAATTTTCCACTGGAACATCATCGTTTTAACTCAATCGAAAAAGTGTTGACAAAACTATCAACAAAATCAGAAATTTGCACCAGATGTAGATAAAAATATGAGGAATCGAATGGTATTTTTTCTTTAAAAATCATTTTTAACAGTTGGAAATGATGAGTACATCAAGACAAAAAAAATACGATTTTTTCCTTTTTCCATACATTAATTGTTGCAAATTTGTTACTTTATGAAACGAAGGGTTAAAATTGATGATTGTCACCTCATTTCTCTGATTCTAAGAGCCTCAATTATTTTATGAATCCTTTGCATTTAAACCTGCTTAAATTTTTTTCTGTAGAAATCTCAACCAACATCATAGTTATCTGAATAACCTTACATTAAAACATTAAAACATTAAAAAAGCATTATTTTGATTTAAAAAAAAAACGCAGATAAACATATTAATTTTTTGTTTTTTTTTTAACTGGGACGATCATCAAATCTCGATCGAAAAAACCGAGATAAAACAGGAATTTGAAAATGAAAATTAAAAATTTAAATAAATAACTTAAATGCCGAATCACTTCAATCACTATAACAACTATAAAGGGCAATTACTAAAATTCAATATTTTTTTCAATTTTCTGGTTTATTTGTTTTTTTTTTAATATTTCATCTTATTTGAATGTCTCCAAAATTCAATGAGTAGTTATGAAGCACAAAAATGTAATTTTTGATTTTGTTTCTTAAAAGAAATTAAAATTTCTATTTAAAAATGCCAATCAAAAAATGGAAAATTCTTCAATACTTTTTCAAGCTATCCACAGCATATAGTTGAAAATTTTGTTTTTTTAAACACTGAATTCACTTACACAAGCTAAATATAATCTTTGTAACATTTGCGCATATATTGTGTTATTAGCTTATTAAAAAAATGTATCTGAAGATCGGTTTTTCGATTACCTATTTAAAAAGAATGTTTCGAAAAGTTATTACTCTGCAAATTTTAAAAACTCATACATACAAAATGAGAGTGTGAAGCAATATCACCAGTTTTTTTTAAACTTTTTCCAAGTTCTAAATCAATTTCAATGAAATGGACATTTTTTCAAAAATCGAAACAGTGAAACACCAAATTTCGTTTCTCCGAACCACCGCGACATCGCAGTTAATTTCGCATAACTGAAGCTAGCCTTTGAGCTACCCTTATAGTTACGGATCATTATCGGTTAGTTTGTAATTATTTTTTTTTTTGCTGAATGTGACTTTGAGCATTTATCTTAGAAGTGGGTATTTTTGAGAACAAATTGCATGATAAATGCGATCAGAACTGTGCTATCACGATCACCTAAAAGCTTTTAGCCTGTTTTCAAAATATAATTAAGATTGTTTTATGAATTGATCTTGAGGTTATTCAAAAATCAAAACAATCGAATATCTAAATTCTTTCCGACATTCTTTCAATTCTCAGAAAATCGGAAAAATTTAATCGCGTTTTGTTTTGTTTTGTTTTGTTTTTTTCATGCCCGATAAAAAAATTGTCATATTTTTTTTTTATCGGTGTGATTCCAACTAATTTGAGCTAGTCGTCTTGTTCAAACGAGTTTTAATAAAAAATCAATTGATGTATTGAATCAAATACTAATAGACAGTGTTTATCCTTACAAGAATTCATTGTCAAAGCAATAACGACAATCACTAGAAATTCAATGTACAATCTGTGAGGTGTTCCTTTTGTTTTGAGAATCCTTTAATTTCAATTTATAAAAGATTTATTCTTCAAATGCCTGGGTCATTTAACCTAAAACTGAATTGATCAACATTTTTCAAAATCCTAAGCACCTTTGTGAACTTTCAATGCAGGTTAACCTTCTATTGCCAAAATCTGACCGCAAATGATCTACTTTAAACAGCTGCATGAGGCGCGTTCGCTTATATGTATTGTAGTTGAACCTAGACAGAAGCCAACCACTAACCGAGGATATTTTACGATGCCCGAAAGCGACCCATTAATTTCCGAATGGAATCTGAAAAATTATGAATGACCCCTACCAAAGTCTACTAAAGACCTAAAGACGGACAGACGACGGTGGCGCGGCACATTTAACCTACTTGCTCGTGCGTTGGTTTGTTCAATCGCATTTGTTGCCGTCTTCAGAAGACCAAAACTCATCAGCTCAACTCAACTCAAGCTCAAGCCAGCATTTAAAACTTTTCATTTCGCGCCTCCAACTAATGCATCTTTGGGTACTTTTATGCTACAACACTTGGCGAAGGTGATCAATTTCGGTCGACACCTTCTTTTGAGGCTTACCTATGAGCGCTTCTCAGATTGATGGCGATGATGGTCTAGTTTGAGACTCATAAATTTCATCTCTTTTGGAAAGGAGGCTCGAACAGAATTCAAATGGTACTCCAAAAATGGGCTTGAAGTACTTTCAAGACCCCATATGTGTAAAATGATGAAATTTTTAAAACCTCTCATACTAAATATGTCTTATTTAAGACCCTCTGTGAGATTTATTAAAGTTTCCGGATACAAACTTTAAATTTCTAGAGACAAGTAACAATCTAGGAAATAGAAACATTCCAAAACCTATTCTACCCAATAAAAGCATCATTTCCAGTGCAGTAAAAACTCAACACACACTTCTTTATTAACCTCCGCAAGTGTGGCAAGGCCATCGTCATCATTCATAAAAGTGGCTGCATTCTTCCGTCCGTTGATGGACCAGAGCATATTTAGGCATTTCCCTATTCTGCATCAGACATCAAGCCGCATACCGGTTCAACTTTCCACGCCATTACACATTTATGACAGCAGCAGCAGCAGTTGGAAAAATGTTTTCGGTAGCTGGGTTGTCATCGTCAAAGTTTATTATGCTTTCTGCCTCCGGCGGAATTAAGTCATTACCGAGGGCAGTGCGGTAGCAAAACAATAAAGTTAGCGTTTTATAAGGAGTTTGATGTGAGCTCCGAAAATTTCAGATTTCTTTAAGGAAGCATGGCGTTTTCGATCGTTTAATGCATTACAAATATAATCTGATAATGATATAATCAATCCAGTTTTAAAAAGGCTTATTCCAAAGAGAGAAAAACTTTTCATATTAGTTCTATCGACAAATAGGTATAAAAACTATAAAAAGGAAAATTCATACTGTATAACCCTTGCCTAAAGTTACTTGTAATATGAAATTTTTATATACAAGCCAAAGTGTACACCAAAACTCCACAACCTTTCAGCATGATAACATTTCTCATTTTCTTCACTAAATGGCAAAATGAACAAAATTTACAAACATTACAAAATTTACAAAATACACAAAATCTACAAAATTTTCGAAAATAACCAAAATTTACTGAATTTACAAAATTTACAAAACTGACATAGTTTACAAAATTTACAAATTTCATAAAACTAACATAATTTACAAAATTTACAAAATTTACAAAATTTAAAAAATTTACAAAATTTACAAAATTTACAAAATTTACAAAATTTACAAAATTTACAAAATTTACAAAATTTACAAAATTTACAAAATTTACAAAGTTTACAAAATTTACAAATTTTACAAAATTTACAAAATTTACAAAATTCACAAAAATTTACAAAGTTTACAAAATTTACAAAACTAACTATTCTATTCTATTTTGTTTATTAATAGAGGATTTTAACCAACATGGTCATTCGTCCTCTCACACCAAACTAACAAAATTTACAAAACAAACAAAATTTTCAAAATTGACAAAATTTACAAAATTCACAAAATTTAAAAAATTTACAAAATTTACAAAATTTACAAAATTTACAAAATTAACAAAATTTACAAAATTTACAAAATTTACAAAATTTACAAAATTTACAAAATTTACAAAATTTACGAAATTTACAAAATTGACAACATATACAAAATTTACAAAATTTACAAAATTTACAAAATTTACAAAATTTACAAAATTTACAAAATTTACAAACATTACAACATTTACAAAATTTACAAAATTTACAAAATTCACAAAATTTACAAAATTTACAAAATTTACAAAATTTACAAAATTTAAAAATTTACAAAATTTACCAAATTTACAAAATTTACAAAATTTACAAAATTTACAAAATTTACAAAATTTACAAAATTAACAAAATTTACAAAATTAACAAAATTTACAAAATTTACAAAATTTACAAAATTTATAAAATTTACAAAATTTACAAAATTTACAAAATTTACAAAATTTACAAAATTTACAAAATTTACAAAATTTACAAAATTTACAAAATTTACAAAATTTACAAAATTTACAAAATTTACAAAATTTACAAAATTTACAAAATTTACAAAATTAATAAGAGTTACAAAGAGTTACAAATATTTGCAAAATGGACAAAATTAACAAAATTTACTTTATTTACAGAATTTACTAAACTTACAAAATATCCTTTTTTACAAAATTGACAAAATTGACAAAATTTACAAAACTTACAAAATTGACAAAATTGACAAAATTTACAAAACTTACAAAATTGACAAAATTGAAAAAATAGACAAAATTGACATTATTGACAAAATTGACAATATTGACAAAATAAACAAAATTGACAAAATTGACAAAAATGACAAAATTGACAAAATTGACAAAATTGACAAAATTGACAAAATTGACAAAATTGACAAAATTGACAAAATTGACAAAATTGACAAAATTGACAAAATTGACAAAATTGACAAAATTGACAAAATTGACAAAATTGACAAAATTGACATAATTGACAAAATTGACAAAATTGACAAAATTGACAAAATTGACAAAATTTACAAAATTGACAAATTGACAAAATTGACAAAATTGACAAAATTGACAAAATTGACAAAATTGACAAAATTGACAAAATTGACAAAATTGACAAAATTGACAAAATTGACAAAATTGACAAAATTGACAAAATTGACAATATTGACAAAGTTGACAAAATTGACAAAGTTGACAAAATTGACAAAATTGACAAAATTGACAAAATTGAAATAATTGACAAAATTGACAAAATTGACAAAATTGACAAAATTGACAAAATTGACAAAATTGACAAAATTGACAAAATTGACAAAATTGACAAAATTGACAAAATTGACAAAATTGACAAAATTGACAAAATTGACAAAATTGACAAAATTGACAAAATTGACAAAATTGACAAAATTGACAAAATTGACAAAATTGACAAAATTGACAAAATTGACAAATTGACAAAATTGACAAAATTGACAAAATTGACAAAATTGACAAAATTGACAAAATTGACAAAATTGACAATATTGACAAAGTTGACAAAATTGACAAAATTGACAAAATTGACAAAATTGAAATAATTGACAAAATTGACAAAATTGACAAAATTGACAAAATTGACAAAATTGACAAAATTGACAAAATTGACAAAATTGACAAAATTGACAAAATTGACAAAATTGACAAAATTGACAAAATTGACAAAATTGACAAAATTGACAAAATTGACAAAATTGACAAAATTGACAAAATTGACAAAATTGACAAAATTGACAAAATTGACAAAATTGACAAAATTGACAAAATTGACAAAATTGACAAAATTGACAAAATTGACAAAATTGACAAAATTGACAAAATTGACAAAATTGACAAAATTGTTAAAATTGACAAAATTGACAAAATTGACAAAATCGACAAAATTGACAAAATTGACAAAATTGACAAAATTGACAAAATTGACAAAATTGACAAAATTGACAAAATTGACAAAATTGACAAAATTGACAAAATTGACAAAATTGACAAAATTGACAAAATTGACAAAATTGACAAAATTGACAAAATTGACAAAATTGACAAAATTGACAAAATTGACAAAAATGACAAAATTGACAAAATTGACAAAATTGACAAAATTGACAAAATTGAGAAAATTGACAAAATTGACAAAATTGACAAAATTGACAAAATTGACAAAATTGACAAAATTGACAAAATTGACAAACTTAACAAAAATTAAAAAAAATTATAAAATTCACAAATTTAAAAAAAAAATTCACACAATTTACAAAATTTGAAAATATTTCAAATTGAACAAAATTGATAAAATTGACAAAATTTTCAAATATTGAAAAAAACTGAAGCGAAGATATACTATCCTTTTATTAATTTTTACAAACTTTTTAAAATATTTGTGTTTTGAAGCAATATCAAAACAACAAATTAATGTTACTTGATTTATCGGCCTTATCGGTGAAAAGTGATGTCCTTTTAAGTAAGAACATTTTAAGAATTTGAAATTTAAACGGTGGATTGAAAGTAAGAAGAGATGAAAAATAGTAAAATTGCACTCGCTCGTTTTCACCATCTATCATTGCTCATAACTTTTTATCCGTCTCTGAAATTACAAATTCTGAAGATGTTCTTACTAAAACGAACATCACTTTTCACCGATAAGGCCGATAAATCAAGTAACATTCATAAATTACGGTGATTATTCATTTCTTAGAAACCAAAATTTAATATCTGTATTTTTATTAAAGCTAATGCTTAAAAATGCTGATTTAATTAAAGCTGCAAAATAAATTTATTTCTGAAATATCAGAAAGTTTGACACTACCTTAACCTATACAATGAAATCTGGTTGGTCCGAAGTCTACATGTGGTGAACACATATACTCCGGAAGGGCGTTTCCTCGCAAAAATGCTCTTTCGCTCTTTTCAACATCTGTTAAATTTCCTCCTCACTTCTCTATCCATCTTTATCAATTTTCAGTTCTGATATTCTTTCTTCAAGAACATACATTTCACCGATATGTCGAAAAATAAATTTACAAAAATTAATTAACGGTGGTTAACTTATCTTAAAAATAAAAAAAAAATATTTTGAATTTTTTTGCATAACATGTCTTTTCTGGGGTAAAAGTTAGGTTTAAGATTTGTTAAGATGAAATATATTGCTAGATTTAAAAAATATTTAAAATCCAAATATATATTTTCTAAAACTTTCAGTACACCTCTGGCGATTTATGAATGACAAATTTTGCTATCCAGTACAAATATTCATACTAAATTTAAACTCATTTCGCTAATCCAGGACTGAATGGATTGCTTCCAAAAATGTTATTGCTATTGGTGGCAGTAAAAACAATCAAAAAGAGTTCTGGTGTAAAAATGTATAAATTTGAAATTTTTATACAAAGCTTCCAGCGGTCTAGTGAGTAGTGCTTCAATTGTAAGTTAAATGTACAAGATGAACCAATTCTCATTGAGGAGTGCAACCTTTGAGCACCGAATTCAAATCGAACGGGTCAACAATCCGGTCGCGAGTTCAACAACCGTCTGCCGCCAGGCCCCAAACTAGGCAATAAATTCGTATGCGCCGCCGGCCGCCCGCCCTCCAGTTTATTGCAAAACAAAAGACATCAACGGCAGTTTGATCGCGGGCAAGCGACGAACCTTTCCACTGTCCATGCGCTCCTCAGTCTCTGATCGATTTGATCGATATCGGCGCCCCATTCGATCAAAATGGATTTTGGGTCAGCTATTTTGAATCGAATTCAATTCCCTTGAAGACAACTGACTTAGGGCGCCAGCTTGCGAAAACATGCATGCCTAAGTGTGGCGCCTTTCTTAAGGCTGTGCACAATTCATGAGGGTTTGTCCCTTGACTGAATGAATGCCGCCATCACATTGTGCTATTTAGGCATACTCTGTAACCAAAAATTAAGCATCGTTCAAGTCGTCGGTTCACTTTCGTTTATTTGAATGGGACCAGCAAAAATATTAAAAGTAACATCAAACTTCCTTCGATAGGGTCAATTCTTCCCAATCAGGCAACAACGTTGAAAATTCATCAGCTGGTCCATTGGGACATTCAACTGTTAAGCGTCGAGATGGTTTCTGCAGGGAAAGTTCTCAAAGGGGACTTTAAATCGAACACCAATCAGCAACAGAAGCTCGAAAAGGAAAAGGAAATGAATCAATTAGCATTGGCCCTCGATAAGGTCGATTGGCATATTGATTTTTGTTCATTATTATTTTCGATAACGAGAGCAACTTTTTACTGTCGATATTTTTCGAGTAGATTGGTGGACAAAATTAATCGACGAACTTTAACAGCTTCCAGTCTGTAACCAAAATAATTGTTTGTATTAATGTTTCACTTATTTTCAACAAAATACCAAAAAAACTTGAAAATTGTCAATTTGTAAAGGTGGATTCCGGTCATGTCAAAGATAAGTGGAACGAAAATTGTTTTGCAATCGCCGGAAAAAAAAATAAAATTACTGATAAATTCAGTTGCTGTCGGAACAACAGCACAGCACACGTTAACGAATTGTCAAAAAACCCATAAGTAAAAACGAAACCCACATAAAGCAACATTTTCGCATTGCTATCAGTAAGCGAACGGCAAATGTAGATTAATGGAAACACATTCATTTTTCTGCAGCTGAGATAACGAAAAAAAAAGAATACTCGACAGCCAAGGGCTGCAGACAATCGTCTGGAAGTGTTTTTTCCGGGGGCTTTTGCTCAATTTCGAAAACAGGAGCCAGTCAGCCAGTCATGTCAAAGGGATAAAAATCGTTCGTTTGTGTTTTGATGGTCACTTTTCAACAGCTCGTCGACTTTTGTTGCTTTCTTCCTTCCTACCAGTTCCGCAGAGCCCGAAAGGGTGGAAATCCTTTAATTACCTTCCTGTAGCCTGTTTGTGGGTCGTTTGGATGGGCATCTTTTTTCCTCTCCATTCCCGGTGAAGTTGGGAAACTACTTTCACTGGAACGGCTTCTTGAAACTTTTGCCGTTTTCAAGGCTCGTAGGTGAAGGAACGGGTGCCTCTTGCTTATAAATGGCTGTAAAGTTCCTGCTGGCAGTTTATGCAATTCCTGGCCAGCCTCAAAGATCCGGAAAAGCTGACACGTGAAAGGACCGGAGGCCATCGAAAGGTGGCTTAAGTAAGCCGATTAAGGAAGATTACGTTAAATGTTGAAATTTTCTCCGGCAAAACGGTAGGGCTAGGTGGTAATATTATAGGTCAGGAATTAACTTTGTATTGGAGCTTCAGTTTACACTTTACATCAATAGGGGCTTGTGATATAGCTCAGTTGGCAAGTCTGTTGTCTCCTGAGCCGATGTCCGCGAGTTCGAGCCCAAGAGTAAACATCGAACACAGTTGTACCGGATAGTTTTTCAATAACGATCCGCCAACTGCAACGTTGATAAAGTCGCGAATGCCATAAAGATGGTAAAACGACTATAATCGAAACAAAACAAAAAAAAAACTTTACATCAAAGTTAAGAAATTTGTGTTAAAATTTCATTGATTTTTTTAGGTTAAAATTGATCTGGAATGTATCGAGTTTATTACAAAAATCATCTTTGATAATGATTTTTGATGATTTAGAGTTTTCACAGGCAGCCCAACTACCCAGACAAATTTGTAGTTCAAATTCTTTCCTCGAAGTAAGAGAGGAATTTGAACAATGTATATTCACTCCCTGGATCACCTTCGCAAAATCCGGAAATAAAACGGGCAAAATTGTGGATCATCGGATATGATCGGAAATATTCGAAAAATTTTATCCAATGTTGGATCGATAAGTGTAAGTAGGGAAGGGAAAAATCCGCGGGAGTAGATCTTTTTGCGGATTCCTTCGTCAGTGCGGGCATCAGTCTTTTTTATTTTATTTTTTTTTTTAATTTTAGACCAAGAACTATAAATAAAATCTTTATTGATCTCCTGTTCTTGAGAAGTGGGAAGTTTTGAAACAAAGGAAAATAAAAGTGAAACGGATGACTCGGATTTTTTAATTTCACTAGACAGTTTATAAAGCAAATCTTTTTTGGTCTATATTACGCGAAAACATTGCCAACCTTTTGCTTTCACTTTATATCAAGAAAGAAGTCAGTTTCATGAGAGAAGGTAGGGAAATAAGATTTGTTTACCATTTGTTTTTATTTTTCTAAATAGGCGTGTTGCAACGCACACAAGGGAAATGCTTGTATGACATAAAATAAAACGAATAAAAACATAAGAATTTGCATGTTTATACCTAAATCTGTTTTTTTTAAATAAAAATTTCATGTCAGAATAAATTTACAATTTCATCTAAATACTTTTACATCTGAAATCTTAATTTGTATAGAAGAAGTTTAAAAAAGAAATATGAAGTCCATTAAAAAGTAAAATAAAATGATTTTTCATGTGATAGGATATTTACCATCTATTGAATAAAAGATCAAAAACTTTTTTTTTTTTTAAGGAATTTAACAGCAAGCTGTCATTCTTCCCAATTCCTTTTGTTTCTGTATTCCAATCTTGTAAAAGATCAAAAACGAGTATCACAAATTGTGATAAAAATAAAAAAAATTAAAATAAAAAGATTTTTAATGTGATAAGATATTTACCATCTATTGAATAAAACATCAAAAACGAGTATCACAAATTGTGATTCACAATGCACATTAATTCACATACTTGCGAATTTCACAATCCAAATCCAAATATTAATCTACATTAGGCATTATACTCTAAAATCCTTTACGAATTATGATTTTAATCAAGATTATTTGTAAATAAGATATAAGTCATTTAAAAAAAATTACTTGCTAGTTGGATTCGAAGATTTTTATAGGAAAATTATTAAAAATTCCTTAAGATCATGAAACTTTTTGGAAATGCCAATTGATAATTTTGAATTTTAAAATAAAGTATTTAAGATAGAACTAAATCCATTCATAAATGTTTAAAAATTACATCCATTATACCACTACACTTTTTCAACTTTTTTCTAAAATGCTGATTGAAATACATCGTATTTAAATAAATAAAACCCGATTTAATACACTTGACAGTGGATTGTAGCCTTTGTTACAGCCTGTAGGTAAATTATGTTTGGAAACATATGACATGAAATTCAAACAGAACGATAGATTTTAAAACTTTGAATTATGATTAAAGAATTTCGAACGCAGAAAATCACAAGTGAAATGAAAAATTAAAAATGCGGAATTGTTTGTAGGATCAAAGTATTTTAAAATATTCATAACTTTCATATAAATAACATAAAATGCAACCTATAATTGATAATTTTTTAATCAATGGAACCTACAGTATCCTGTCTGTTGCGTTTCCATGATTTTTTTTTTGAATATGTTTAATCTCACTCAATGTACTCTTTTTGGAGTAACAGCATATGTTAATTCAAAATAAAAGAGATTAAAAAATGAAGAATAGAATTTAAAAATAGAAGCTCAACTATGTGTACCAAATATTTCAACGATTGCTTTAAGTAACCTCTGAAGTGAAGGAAAAGAGTAAATTTAAAAAATAATAAGGAAAAACTACAATCGCTCTAGTAAAATACGCATCGTAGAATGTAATGGAAATGTTGATTTCAATAACCGGACGAATTAACAATTGATTTTGTAAATATTGACAAATATGACGAATCTGAAAATTTTATCAGAATTTTCAATTTTGCCCCGTCGTGTTGTCATTATTGTCAGTTTTGTTAATGTTGATATTATTGGAAATTTTGTCAATTTCATAATATTTTTCAATTTTAAATTAAAAAATTGACAAAATTTGAAAAATCGAAAAAAATTAACCAAACTGAAAAAAAAATCAAAAATAAAAAAATTTAACAAAATTAACCAAATTGACCAAATGAACATAAATGACAAAACTGACGAAATTGACAAAAATGTTAAAACTGTCAAAAATTATAGATTTGGGAGAGTGGACAAAACTGACAAAATTGACGAAATTGGAAAAATTCGAAATAGCAAAAATGACAAAAACGACATAAATGACAAAAATGACAAAAATGACAAAAATGACAAAAATGACAAAAATGACAAAAATGACAAAAATGACAAAAATGACAAAAATGACAAAAATGACAAAAATGACAAAAATGACAAAAATGACAAAAATGACAAAAATGACAAAAATGACAAAAATGACAAAAATGACAAAAATGACAAAAATGACAAAAATGACAAAAATGACAAAAATGACAAAAATGACAAAAATGACAAAAATGACAAAAATGACAAAAATGACAAAAATGACAAAAATGACAAAAATTACAAAAATGACAAAAATGACAAAAATGACAAAAATGACAAAAATGATAAAAATGACAAAAATGACAAAAATGACAAAAATGACAAAAATGACAAAAATGACAAAAATGACAAAAATGACAAAAATGACAAAAATGACAAAATTGACAAAAATGACAAAAATGACAAAAATGACAAAAATGACAAAAATGACAAAAATGACAAAAATGACAAAAATGACAAAAATGACAAAAATGACAAAAATGACAAAAATGACAAAAATGACAAAAATGACAAAAATGACAAAAATGACAAAAATGACAAAAATGACAAAAATGACAAAAATGACAAAAATGACAAAAATGACAAAAATGACAAAAATGACAAAAATGACAAAAATGACAAAAATGACAAAAATGACAAAAATGACAAAAATGACAAAAATGACAAAAATGACAAAAATGACAAAAATGACAAAAATGACAAAAATGACAAAAATGACAAAAATGACAAAAATGACAAAAATGACAAAAATGACAAAAATGACAAAAATGACAAAAATGACAAAAACGACAAAAACGACAAAAATGACAAAAATGACAAAAATGACAAAAATGACAAAAATGACAAAAATGACAAAAATGACAAAAATGACAAAAATGACAAAAATGACAAAAATGACAAAAATGACAAAAATGACAAAAATGACAAAAATGACAAAAATGACAAAAATGACAAAAATGACAAAAATGACAAAAATGACAAAAATGACAAAAATGACAAAAATGACAAAAATGACAAAAATTACAAAAATTACAAAAATTACAAAAATTACAAAAATGACAAAAATTACAAAAATTACAAAAATGACAAAAATGACAAGAATGACAAGAATGACAAGAATGACAAAAATGACAAAAATGACAAAAATGACAAAAATGACAAAAATGACAAAAATGACAAAATTGACAAAAATGACAAAAATGACAAAAATGACAAAAATGACAAAAATGACAAAAATGACAAAAATGACAAAAATGACAAAAATGACAAAAATGACAAAAATGACAAAAATGACAAAAATGACAAAAATGACAAAAATGACAAAAATGACAAAAATGACAAAAATGACAAAAATGACAAAAATGACAAAAATGACAAAAATGACAAAAATGACAAAAATGACAAAAATGACAAAAATGACAAAAATGACAAAAATGACAAAAATGACAAAAATGACAAAAATGACAAAAATGACAAAAATGACAAAAATGACAAAAATGACAAAAATGACAAAAATGACAAAAATGACAAAAATGACAAAAATGACAAAAATGACAAAAATGACAAAAATGACAAAAATGACAAAAATGACAAAAATGACAAAAATGACAAAAATGACAAAAATGACAAAAATGACAAAAATGACAAAAATGACAAAAATGACAAAAATGACAAAAAAGACAAAAATGACAAAAATGACAAAAATGACAAAAATGACCAAAATGACAAAAATGACAAAAATGACAAAAATGACAAAAATGACAAAAATGACAAAAATGACAAAAATGACAAAAATGACAAAAATGACAAAAATGACAAAAATGACAAAAATGACAAAAATGACAAAAATGACAAAAATGACAAAAATGACAAAAATGACAAAAATGACAAAAATGACAAAAATGACAAAAATGACAAAAATGACAAAAATGACAAAAATGACAAAAATGACAAAAATGACAAAAATGACAAAAATGACAAAAATGACAAAAATGACAAAAATGACAAAAATGACAAAAATGACAAAAATGACAAAAATGACAAAAATGACAAAAATGACAAAAATGACAAAAATGACAAAAATGACAAAAATGACAAAAATGACAAAAATGACAAAAATGACAAAAATGACAAAAATGACAAAAATGACAAAAATGACAAAAATGACAAAAATGACAAAAATGACAAAAATGACAAAAATGACAAAAATGACAAAAATGACAAAAATGACAAAAATGACAAAAATGACAAAAATGACAAAAATGACAAAAATGACAAAAATGACAAAAATGACAAAAATGACAAAAATGACAAAAATGACAAAAATGACAAAAATGACAAAAATGACAAAAATGACAAAAATGACAAAAATGACAAAAATGACAAAAATGACAAAAATGACAAAAATGACAAAAATGACAAAAATGACAAAAATGACAAAAATGACAAAAATGACAAAAATGACAAAAATGACAAAAATGACAAAAATGACAAAAATGACAAAAATGACAAAAATGACAAAAATGACAAAAATGACAAAAATGACAAAAATGACAAAAATGACAAAAATGACAAAAATGACAAAAATGACAAAAATGACAAAAATGACAAAAATGACAAAAATGACAAAAATGACAAAAATGACAAAAATGACAAAAATGACAAAAATGACAAAAATGACAAAAATGACAAAAATGACAAAAATGACAAAAATGACAAAAATGACAAAAATGACAAAAATGACAAAAATGACAAAAATGACAAAAATGACAAAAATGACAAAAATGACAAAAATTACAAAAATTACAAAAATTACAAAAATTACAAAAATTACAAAAATTACAAAAATTACAAAAATGACAAAAATGACAAGAATGACAAGAATGACAAAAATGACAAAAATGACAAAAATGACAAAAATGACAAAAATGACAAAAATGACAAAAATGACAAAAATGACAAAAATGACAAAAAATGACAAAATTGACAAAAATGACAAAAATGACAAAAATGACAAAAATGACAAAAATGACAAAAATGACAAAAATGACAAAAATGACAAAAATGACAAAAATGACAAAAATGACAAAAATGACAAAAATGACAAAAATGACAAAAATGACAAAAATGACAAAAATGACAAAAATGACAAAAATGACAAAAATGACAAAAATGACAAAAATGACAAAAATGACAAAAATGACAAAAATGACAAAAATGACAAAAATGACAAAAATGACAAAAATGACAAAAATGACAAAAATGACAAAAATGACAAAAATGACAAAAATGACAAAAATGACAAAAATGACAAAAATGACAAAAATGACAAAAATGACAAAAATGACAAAAATGACAAAAATGACAAAAATGACGAAAATGACAAAAATGACAAAAATGACAAAAATGACAAAAATGACAAAAATGACAAAAATGACAAAAATGACAAAAATGACAAAAATGACAAAAATGACAAAAATGACAAAAATGACAAAAATGACAAAAATGACAAAAAAGACAAAAATGACAAAAATGACAAAAATGACCAAAATGACAAAAATGACAAAAATGACAAAAATGACAAAAATGACAAAAATGACAAAAATGACAAAAATGACAAAAATGACAAAAATGACAAAAATGACAAAAATGACAAAAATGACAAAAATGACAAAAATGACAAAAATGACAAAAATGACAAAAATGACAAAAATGACAAAAATGACAAAAATGACAAAAATGACAAAAATGACAAAAATGACAAAAATGACAAAAATGACAAAAATGACAAAAATGACAAAAATGACAAAAATGACAAAAATGACAAAAATGACAAAAATGACAAAAATGACAAAAATGACAAAAATGACAAAAAATGACAAAAATGACAAAAATGACAAAAATAACAAAAATGACAAAAATAACAAAAATAACAAAAATAACAAAAATGACAAAAATGACAAAAATGACAAAAATGACAAAAATGACAAAAATGACAAAAATGACAAAAATGACAAAAATGACAAAAATGACAAAAATGACAAAAATGACAAAAATGACAAAAATGACAAAAATGACAAAAATGACAAAAATGACAAAAATGACAAAAATGACAAAAATGACAAAAATGACAAAAATGACAAAAATGACAAAAATGACAAAAATGACAAAAATGACAAAAATGACAAAAATGACAAAAATGACAAAATTGACAAAAATGACAAAAATGACAAAAATGACAAAAATGACAAAAATGACAAAAATGACAAAAATGACAAAAATGACAAAAATGACAAAAATGACAAAAATGACAAAAATGACAAAAATGACAAAAATGACAAAAATGACAAAAATGACAAAAATGACAAAAATGACAAAAATGACAAAAATGACAAAAATGTCAAAAATGACAAAAATGACAAAAATGACAAAAATGACAAAAATGACCAAAATGACCAAAATGACAAAAATGACAAAAATGACAAAAATGACAAAAATGACAAAAATGACAAAAATGACAAAAATGACAAAAATGACAAAAATGACAAAAATGACAAAAATGACAAAAATGACAAAAATGACAAAAATGACAAAAATGACAAAAATGACAAAAATGACAAAAATGACAAAAATGACAAAAATGACAAAAATGACAAAAATGACAAAAATGACAAAAATGACAAAAATGACAAAAATGACAAAAATGACAAAAATGACAAAAATGACAAAAATGACAAAAATGACAAAAATGACAAAAAATGACAAAAATGACAAAAATGACAAAAATAACAAAAATGACAAAAATAACAAAAATAACAAAAATGACAAAAATGACAAAAATGACAAAAATGACAAAAATGACAAAAATGACAAAAATGACAAAAATGACAAAAATGACAAAAATGACAAAAATGACAAAAATTACAAAAATGACAAAAATGACAAAAATGACAAAAATGACAAAAATGACAAAAATGACAAAAATGACAAAAATGACAAAAATGACAAAAATGACAAAATTGACAAAAATGACAAAAATGACAAAAATGACAAAAATGACAAAAATCTCAAAATACATATACATAAATGACTAGGATTACAGAACAAGAAGGACAAAGCTACAAAAAGACGAAAACATTCGCATTTTGTATACACATAGTTTCGTCAAACGTAACAATTTATTTTAAAAGCTTCGATATTTTTGCGGGTACGAACGGATCTTTGATTAAGATTTAAAATTGATGTCGAGAATATAATGCTTGGAATTTGAAAATAAAAATCTCATCAAGACTTAGATGTTTAAATTTTGGTTTCATTAGAAAACATTAAAAATAAATCGCTTTAGTATGATAAGTTGAATTTCGACTTCAGACTCGAGTATCAATTTGTCTATTTTTCAAACAATTCATCATATACTCAAGTTATGTCTAAAAGTTACATCTAACGTTCAACTCCATGGGTTTTACCTTTTTCGTGTTCATGTTTATATTAGCAGTCCCTCGATTCCAAATATCGTGATCATTAGATTTCGCCCTAACCTCTCCCTCAGTTGTACTAAATTTCCAAAACATATCTAGCTATTTGAGTACATAGTTTACCTTTACATTTTCTTTCATTTATTCATGCTGCAATATCCTGTTGACACAAATGAAATAATATCACACTCATAACACTGGGTGATGACAGCTGGACGAATCCATGATTTGGCAAGCGATACAAGTAAGAAAAAGTTTTTCAGCTGCTCCACTTTTTTTTCGGTCAAAATAAAGAGTATTTTATTTCCCTTCGCTTGTGAACCCTAGTCGGGTCTTTTCCGTTTGTTGTCTTTTCTCTAGTTAAACATTTTTACATCCCTTGCGAAATTTTCGCTCGTTGTTGTTTTTTTTTCAGGGGGGTGGACTTGCATCAACCCGATGCGTAAAATTTGCACATTTTTTGACACTATAAACCGAGCACATGTTAAATGTTTAGTGTTTCGTTGTTGTTTTGATTTTTTTTTGACTTTCGCGTCCCTTTTTTTTCAATAAAAAATCAAGCCTCGAAATATGACCGTACAATATATTTCAGAGGAAGTATGATTGTGTAACTTTTGTTGAATCAGATTTTTTTTTCCGTTGGTGTGCATAAAGTCTGCATAAGTGAAGAGCATAATCGCTAAACATGCTCGACCGGATGAAAATTTAATAGTAGACTGACTGCGCGAAATTGAGAGTTAAAAAAAGTTGGGTGTCTGCTTGGCGGAAAGATGGGTGGGTGCACACATTTTACATGCATGCTCATTCGCACATTTCCGTCAGTTGATTCGCATGGTTGAATTTTTTCGGTTATTTTTTTGTTGTTGATGCATGTTATTTCTTTTGAATGGTACTTGGTCAGTAGATCGCTCTACTAGATGTTTATAATTGAAGCTTATAGAAAATGAAGCCTTGATTCACTTTTGATTTCCCAAGAAAAATTATCTACTGTGCTGTAAAAATCATAACATTTGTCTATGCCGAATAATGTATGTTTTATCAGTTCAGATATCTTCGTTAAATATGAATAAAAAAAATTTACACAATTTTCAAAATCCGACAGCACTCTGAAATTAAAATCTATGAAGATTGGTCAGTACTGTCATCTAACTTCTAACAAACGTAGGTCTCTATCTGTTACACTTCGAGACTAACAGGAGGGCTGAGAATTTCAAAACCTGGACCGAAACTTCCCCGGGGCAAAAATATTTCGCTCAAACCCATCAAATTTTGCATCGAAGTTCTATGAATCCTACATCACCGTTTCAACACCATTCCATTCCATCGAGATGTTGACGGAACACCATTCGGTGTAACATATAATGGGATGGAAAACAACTCGGTTTTAAAGTTTATGGTTCAGTCAGTAGAACCGTTCCTTTGGCGCACCAATATTTATGACCAGCCCAGGTGATTTATCGTCTAGTCCGTTCACCTAAACTATTGCTTTTGCTGCTTTAGAACTAGATCCTATCGACGCAAATTCGAGTTGTTGTTCAATGGGAGAAGAGGAGTTACTGCAGCATCCCGTGGGTTCCCGGGTTTGCCGATCGATGCCTTTCATCTCCTGTTTCGAAGCTTAGAGCGAGAGCTAAACGCGTTTCAGAACGAATGGTTTAAAATTCCAGAACTAATCGAACCGCGGCAATCGCTTCATGCCTCCAGGTGCTAGGATCTGGCTTAGACTCTGAAACAAAACTGACAACCGGCTAAATTGGCACAGTTTTCACCACCCCATTGAAGACTGCGGTTTTTTTTGTGGTTGTGCCCTTAGATGATCGTTTAAAATTTCGTTCTAAAAAAACCATTTGAATGTTCATTTATATTTTGTTCGGAAAAGGTGATCAATAAAGTCTTACACATTTTTTTCTCTATTTCAGGATTTTTCAAAATAGACAAACAAATTTGTTCTACCTCGATAGATAATAAAGAAATTAATTTTCCAAGAACACGACACAAACCCATCCATTGATCTAGGAAATTCTTCCAAAGCTGTTCCCGATCATTAACATAATCTGCTCAGTTGGTCGTTTAATAGTCCATTAGGTATGCAGGCACATCTTTTACCGTTTTCCCCGGGGCACCTGGCCGGTCGTGAATTCCAGCCACCTTTTGAGAATGGGTTGTTGTGCATTTTTTTTTTCTATCCTCTTCTTGCTAAATTCGTTAGATCAAGTGCCTTCGATAGGTTTGTTTGTGCACCACGGGCTTGGGTCGATCACATTTATCAACCTGGCTGGGCAGAGATTCCCCATTCTGCGTTCTGCTAGAGATCCCAAATGGGGTTCCCGGCAAATGTTAGTAGCAAATACGCTGGAAATGGCCGCTGAACTTCGCTGTCCTCCTAGTTTCCTGGAAGGATTGAAATAGGGACGAAATTTCTATTGGTGATTGCACTGATAAATAGGTCTGAAATATGTTAAGAATATTACTGAGTCAAGTTGACTGTACCCTTTCTTGTTTATAATATTACAAACTTATGAAATGTCCGATATTTTTTGAGCTTTTGTAAAAGCGTTCTGATCGAATTTTGCGTCGAGATCAAGTTAATTCGAAAACTTGAATTTGAAGTCTCATTTTGAACGACTCAACTTACAGATGGTATTAAAGGACATGCTTTCTTGCGTGGGTTTCGTTGTTTTTTATTTATTTCAGGCCCAACGTTCGTGTTTCCTTGCAGTTATTAATTTTTATTTAGGAGCAGAAAAACAAAAAAAAGGGTGAATTTCAATATTTTAGACAACCGGTAGACGGACCGGTATAAAGGTTGAACAATCCATTTCAGTGAGTCCAACGCCGATTTCGACAAGATATCAAAAGCAACCCGATTACAAATACAAAATGACAAAATACTGAAAATGACAAGAATTTTTGGTTTCAAAGATACGTGTGGCGTCTTAAATAAGACCTGTGTACACTTTAAGTACTGTTATGATTTAACTAGCCAGAACGAATGTATCTGCAATTGAATCTACTTTGAAAACGAAATTTAAAAATTATCTAAAAAATGTGGTCGAAACTTAATAATCAAAACAACCAGAATTTGGAAAAACAGATTTTTTAAGAAATCAATTCTATTGGTGAACGATACCTTTTCATTTGTGGAATTCCAAACCAATTTTCTATTTCTTTCTTTCAAATATTTCATAGAAGTTAAAATTCAAAGTAAAAGGGTGGCTTATAATCCTCCATCCCCCTTTCAATATTTCAGCGTAGGATAAGCATCACCTTATACGGTCAATACGGCCTAAAATATGCTATTTCTCCAATGAGTGTAGATTATAACATCTTCTTTTCCTCACAAAAAGGGTCACAAAGCGATTCTCTCAAATGTAAAATCGCTGAGATACAATATTGCCTACTTAATACGCAAATAAAACAATCAGAATACATGAAAATGTGCGTTTTGGCCCTCTTGATAATGTAATTTGTTCTGTTTGTATGTATGTAGATAATCCACCATGGATGCACGGGTTCACCGCAGTTTCGCCAACATATGCGCTGAATTGCATTCTTTAGATTATGAGTTCGGCTAATCTTCAATGTCTTATTTGGAGAACCGTAAAAAATTCAACACGTTTTCAGTGTTATGAATCTACGACAAGTATTCCGCACTTGTGTATATACCTGGCCAGCTGGCAACTGATTGAACATTCTTATTATATAGTCAGTTATAAGAGAAAACACATCTTACCATCTTTCGAATCCCATAAGTGGCCCACACTATTTTGGAAATGAAAGATTTGTTCGCGGGCAAAACTACTAATTTTTCTTTAATATTCAAGGAAACAAAAAAAAACAGATTTTGGAATACGATAAAAAAAAAATTAACATTTACTCCAAGTAGAGGGAAGTTTTCCTCAATGCGCGTATTGGACAACCATCAAAAAATAGATTAGCCATACATTTTTTTCTAATTTGAATGAACCAATAAAACGACGTTCAATAAATAAATCGACGTTACAAAAACAATAAATCGACGTTCAAATTACAATCTTACAGTGAAAATATAAGAGCTTAATTCTGATCTTATAAAAATATGGTATTAACAAAATATTACCATGAAATGGCCATCTAGCATAACCAGCTATGTTTCATGGCAAAAAATTAGTGATATCTAAAGTTTCGCCAAAGTTTAAGCTTTGAAGTAGGTATGCTTGAAATAAGTTTCTACCATTCTCTATTAAATTTTTAGAAAATATTGCAAGTGGAATCGGAATATAGCTTTAGCGGAATTGAAATATTACATTTAATACGCCTGGTTTTGGCAAACGGCCATTTTGACTACTTTTATCATTATATCATTTTCTTAAAGTGATTTCGGTCTTATCAGGTCAATTAAAACACTTTTTATATGTTCTTCATCCAACGTTTTTATGCTCCTGTATTTAATTCTAGTTCCTTGATAAATAATGAATATAATTCGAAACATTGGATGCAGCACATATAAAAAGTGTTATAATTGACCTGATAAGACCGAAAAGCCAATACATAACGTTAAACTTATTCCCGGTCGAACAATAAATTGATCAAAAAACTTTAAGAGATTCTGACACAAAAAATTCTCTAAAGTATACCAAACAGATGTTCGCTCATGTGCATGTGGTTTCTCGACTCCTATCTATTAGAATATGGTAGAAAACGAGTGATTTTCTCAGTATGCGCTTTTATCCCGCCTCTCCCCTACTCCTATTCAACAGGTTTTGACTTTTTTGCCTAACTAGATACGAAGTATGGCCTTGGTCAAACTGTTCAGCGGAAAATTTCTTTTGAAAAATTAATAAATTAGCACAAAAACAGTTAGCAGGCTCCGAATCCACAGAAAAAAAACATAAAAGATATTGATTTTTCAGAACAAAATATTTAAAATTCCTTTACAAACCTTAAAGTTAACATTTACTCATATGCACGTTACTGAAAAATTCTGAAAAATATCTTGAATGAGTTTGGAACCAATACGAGATTTTTTAGACCCAGGGTTTAAGTATTTAAAATTTAAGTGTCATTACACACATATTTGTTGGAATATTTGATAAAATCGAGGTTTTTTAATAGACCTATACACAGCAAAAAATATTTCCTGTAAAATTGCGCAAATGTTCTATAACAAAAAAAGAGCAGGACATTTACCGTAATTTTACAGGTCGAAAAACAAATAACGTGACATTTAATTTTTAGTGTACAACTTTTTAACAGGACATTTGCTATAGTAATAAATGAATCTTCGTTAACTTTTAAGGAAAAAAATTTAAAAGTACAGATTTTGTTAATTACAGGTTGATTTATTTTAAAGGTTGCGGTTACAGTGACACGTAATAGTCAATTTTTTTTCTGTGTATAGCTTGCCTCTCCCATGTAGAATGTTATATTAGGGTTTGTGGAAAGAAGTTAACAAAAAAAAATATCAGCTAGCATATCAACTGATGTTCTGTAGACCTTTAAAACTTTTATGTATTCTCTAAGGTTTTAGAACTTCTTTTAGCTGAACTCATAAATGTAGAAACACCAATTGACTTGAAAAAAAATTCAAAACCCTGCTCCAGAAAAGTTTATGATTTATCTTATCATAAATAGGAGAAAATATACATGTTTTATCAACACAGATTTCACTTTTTTAAGGATATGTTTTTTTAAAACGACAATCTATTCGTCTCGATTCATTAAACATACACACATTCTATGAAGTAATTGAATCAAAACAAGTCTATTAACACACGTTTCAAAAAAACACAAAAACAGAACATTTTTTTTTTGTGACTGAATGAAAAAACCGAAAATAAAATGTAAATCCAAATGTCGTCGACTTATCGAAATATATATGAGAAGTCTGATAACTCAAATCTCATATTTTGGGGACAAGAATGGGAATTTGATATAAAGCACAACAGACTACGTTTCTATGAATTTATAATCTTGAAAATTGGCAGAATCGAGTGACACATACATTTTTCGGTATAATCCATTGATACTTATAAGTGTACTTGAATAAAAATGCAACACTTTTTCTCAATTATTCTAAACTTTTTATTTTATCTAAGTTACGGAAAATTTTGCAGATTGTCCTTCTTCGTCACAAAAACCAAATATTCGACTTTTTATCACTCCACCACAGCTTTTGCTTGATGGCACGATTACAGATCCAACCAAAACAGAATAACAACTTTGTGGGACATATAAGGCTGGTATAAAGGTCGCCTTTCAGGGCAGCCTTCTTTGTATATTTATAAGAGTAGGAATGGATGTATGGGTAAAAATTACATGATTGAATTTAATAAACCAATCATATGCATTTTGTGGCCCAAAAATCTGACCTATGCCAAATTTCAGCTCAATGTGATTTGATTTAGGGGTGCCTCAAAGCACCCAAAATTTCGGTTTTTTAACCTCAAAAATCATCAAAGGAAATCGGAAAAGTCGAAATCCTAATTTTGATGCCAAATGACTTTAAAACGTCAGAATCTGGTGTTATTTCAAATTTTTTTGTCAAAAACCGAATTTTGAATTTCTGGCGAAATAATCAAGGCTGGAGGAGGGGATGCCTAAATGGGCTATTTTGAATGGACTGCGTCGTACCTTGCTAACCGTCAGGCGTACACAAAAATAAAAAATTCACGCTCGAGGAAATTTGGCATGCCGTCTGGAGTACCGCAAGGTAGTCACCTTGGACCTTTATTATTTATTATTTTTGTAAATGACTTGTGTGCAACGCTTCAATCTGACACGCTTATGTATGCCGACGATCTGAAACTCTATAGGAAAGTGATTAGCGAATTTGATTGCCTCGCCCTACAAACTGACATCGCCAAACTAGAGGACTGGTGCCACTCAAATGGAATGACGGCGAACGCAAAAAAATGTAAAGTGGTTAATTTCTCACGTTCACGTAATATTGTTCATTACAACTATCAACTTTCTGGAGTGAGCTTGGAGAACGTGAAGTCTATTGTTGATTTAGGTGTTAAAGTGGATAGCCGACACACATTTTCTGAGCACATTGCGCTTACTGCTGCAAAAGGTTTCGCAGCTCTTGGATTTTTGCGCCGAAACACTTCTGATTTCGACGATATCTATGCCCTTAAAGCCATCTACTGCTCTTCAGTGCGTAGCATCATGGAGTACGCTGTGCAGGTTTGGGCTCCTTCTCAGAACACCCAATCCTACCGCCTCGAACGAGTTCAGCGAAGTTTCGTTAGATACGCTTTACGACAGCTTCCTTGGAATGATCCACATCGACTACCACCGTACGAACAAAGATGCAGCCTGATGAATTTAGCGACACTCGAAAAGCGTCGAGCCGAGTTGCAGCAAACTTTTATTTTCGATACCCTAACCTGCCGAATTGATTCATCATATATTCTCCAACGTGTCAACATGTACGTCTCGACCCGAACACTTCGACAACGCCAGTTTCTCTGGATCCCCTATCACCGTACTGCATATGGCCGAAATCACCCGTTGGATAAATGTTGTGAACGTTTCAATTCTGTATACCATCTGTTTGATTTTAACATGTGTAAACGTAGTTTTAAAATAGCTATAAGTAGTGTTCCTTAATCTTAAGATACAAAGTCTGTAAGGTCCATTCACCAAAGACAAATCAATAAACATCTAAATGGGCTATTTTGAAATTTCAATTTTGATGTTAAATGACTTTAAAATTTACGAAATGTCGAGATCAAGTGTAACCAGGCAAACAAAAAAATTGGCCCAAAATATACATTCTGGGGCGCGAACAATCGAACAGAAAGTTGGTTTGTGTCTATTTTTTTTTTTTCGAAATGATGGCAGAACTCAACGTTTTGTGCGTTTTTATGTCATTTGGTATCAAAATTCTCACACATCAGTTTTTTCGGTCAATTGAATTATATTTTTGATTGAGATTTGATTGATTTGTGAAATTTGACATTACCCATTCAGATTCCACCCAAACATTTATACATTCATTTTGTCAACTGTTATGTAACACTGACTGATTGCAGCTTCCACAGATCATTATTCATCTCAAGTATTGGACCGCAAATATTTTAATTTTCTTTCCTTGTTTATTTTTGGAACATCCGACAAGACGTGTCGACGAAAACTTTCTGCCTGGAATCCTGCCAGATGCTTGCTATTGAGTTCGTTTTGCTGACTATTACAATTTTTTTTTAAATATCTCCTCAGTCTCCTCCTCAGTCCAAATATTTTGCGCCCGATTTGGCCACCGTATTTCGTTTGTTTTACCGGTGGGCAGCTTTTTTACCTTTTAGAAATGATATCAAGCCTGTTTATTATTCATCTAGGTGAACCAGTCAGATTTTTGAATTTTGTTATCACTTCCTCAATCAAATTTTTTGGAAAGCGCTCGATAACCTCTACCTGCGTTTGATAAATTCCTTCCTTTGAGGATTCAACCATTTCCGGTTTTATTTAAATTTAAGCTCACTGTTAGACACTCTTGGATTCATTAATCGACGACGAACGAAAATCAGATTAACAGCTGTTTTTTGGGGTCTTCCATTGGTTTTTTTTTTAGATTTTTTTTGATCCGGCCAAAAAATTTTGGTAAATGAGCTTCTATCTGAGCACTCTATCTCAAAAATTACTTGAAAGATTGTCACCTTATGTGTACATCTAAACATTACATTAATAGATAGCTTCACTGAAAGTGTAAACGATTCTCATCCATGCATTCAAAAGCTAATCACAAAACAAAGTGTTGCATTTTTTTGTCGAAATTCAATATTGACAGACTGTCGACTAAATAAAATAATTATAATCACTAAACAATGAATTTATTGGACCGATTATCAGAATAATGTGGTACTTTCTATTAGAGCTTGATTGAGCTTATTGAACCAGATAGCTAGTAGTATTATTGGTATGATTTGCGATTGAATCGAAAGTGAAGATGAGCAGAAGCTTCGGCGGTGGTGAATTCTTGAGCTGGTGAGTTTAAGCAAATCCAGAAAAGTTTTCTTCAGCGTGAACACCAACAAAATTGTGTTGAAAAATTATTTAGAAATGACGAACATGGGCCTTAATTTACCCGGAAAATAAATATTGAATCATAATTTGGTTTGAGCTTCTACATAGATAGTGCTGCCATCAATGACTTGAAACTGGAAAAAGTGTGGTTTGTTGATTGCTGTTTGTTGATGTCTCGCGGCTTGATTCCAACGTTTTTTTTCCAGCCACTTGGTTCTGCAAACCGTAGTTTTCTTCACTGGGTACGTCTGTAGAACGGCAAGAATTGTCGAATCATAGGAACGCTGACAAAGTGTAAAGAAGAGGCAGGGAAGGCGTTATTCGCTGATTTATTGCACCGATCGACCGCCGATCCGTGGACAAAACTTCAAACGATCGATGACGACGAATCGGGACGCTCTATCGGGTTGAGCCTGTCTGCCATTTGGGTGCCAGTTTCAACTCTAGAGGGTGTGTTTGTATGTGAGATCAATTTATTCTGCATTACACGGACCGACAATTATTCAATTGTTGCATTTTGTGTGGCAGTTGAATGGCCCGATTAGTGAAGCATTGAGAGCATAGCTAGATATGAAATTCTGACGTGTGGGGGGGGTCTTTTTGGGGACGATTGTGCATCGATGTTAAGGTTTGGTGACCCTTTTGGCGATGCAAAAGTTCTGATCGGTTGTATAATGCGATCATTTTTGTATGAGTCATTCTTTTTCATTCGATCATCTTTCGATAGATCAATGTTGAATTTTAGTACCTATATTGCTTTTTTGCAGTTGTTATTACGAATGCAATTACAGTGTCAGTTTATGCCTAAACTTTCTTTTCAACTTAATAGTCTATTTTCTCTGATTGATGAAACAGAAAGTGGACACTTTTTAACAGCCCCCAGACATGATGGCGACACACTCGACCATCAAAAAGTTGCCCTTCAAAATGGGGATAACGTACTTACGCACCAGAAATGATCATTTGGTTTTTATGTTGCCTCTAAAGTTATAAAATTAACTTTTTTTAAGACCAACCAACGACCTACAACGAAAGATAAACAGAGGGTGTAAAAAATCTTCGGTACATCGACCCAGATGTACAAATGTATCGTAAATCTGAACTTTTCTCTGCTCGTGTCATCAAATGGCTAAGTTCAGCATACGGTATCTTGCAGAGGAACTGTTGAGAGTTCGGACCAAAAGAAAAGCAATCTCTCGGACTTAGTGCAGCGAAGAAAGGGCTTAAACCGCCAGCAGCCGACAAGGGCATTAATTTTCCTGCAACATGTTGATCATCATAAGAAGGAGAGGGCGACTTATTTATGATGTTCGGCGCTTAACGAGATTCCGTACGGATCTAATGTTGCAGTAGCAAAGTTAACTCCGTTTTTTTTCGACTCAACTTGTTTTAGTGTACAAGAACTGACCTAGTTCGTCTTCAACCGCACACTAAATGCACCCTTTCAATGGTTTATTTAGACTACATCTCGCTTTTAGAGATGTAGAAGATTTCTCCTCTGGAGATGCACCGCATAATATGAACAAGTAGGTTTTAATTGGCTATTTCGTTCGGCTAAGGTTCCAGGCTTTTATTTATTTATTTTTTGCGCTGCAATTTACGTACCAACAAGAATTTACGATCACCGGCAGTCGTTGCATGATTTAATTAAAATTTCCCTTAACTTTACCATTTCCGATGCGTACACCAAATGTTTTCTGTTGCGTTTGTTAGTTTTTTTTGTCTGAAGCATTTTCCTCTACTTTACTGTTTCCCTGAAAAGCTTTTGTAATATCAGTTGCATCTTTTCTCCTTTTACCAACGACGACAGTGCCCTCTTTTTTTAAGCCAAACAGATGATCACCCGCTTATATGTTTATTTTACTAACGCATTTCTTTGTGCATCTTTTTTATTCCATTTCCATTCCATACAGGCTCGATTTTGGATGCAAGTGGTCGAGGAGCTGCGAGAGGGCGTGCGGTTGAAAAAGATCAACTATTCCCGGACCCCGATCGAGTACGAGCTGACGCCGTACGAAATTCTGATGGAGGATATCCGGTGCAGGTAAGGAGGCGTTCTCTTGTTAATTGGAATTTGATAGAAGAGTAAGATTTTTTTATTATGGTTGAGTAAAGTGGATTGTTTTAAAAATTTCAAGAAATATCTTGTTCAGATATTTGTGTTATACAAAGTTTTTTAAATTGTTTCTAGTTTCTACCCTTTACAGTTTTTGTTGTTTGTTTGAAAATTCGGAAAAAATACAGAACATTTCAAACTGTTTAAATAGAAAATGTTCTGCAAATAATGTTTTTTTCCCATTTGTCGTGTCCCCCCTGCAATTCTGAATAAGGGCGTAAAACAAAACCTTGAAATCTTATCAGAGACCAAAAATTCAGTTCGGAACTGCGTCATTAATTGGCAAAGCATATTTGAAATCTTATTGTCATAATTAAGTTCATAGTTAAGATTTTAACTTCAACCATTCGTGGACATACTTGGATTTTTCCGTTTACGTTACGTTTATAGCATTTTTAATTGAAAAAAAAAACATTTCATTAGATTTTAATGGATATTGTAGGTATCAAATCATAATTCGATAACATTTTTTTTTTCAAGTTTGTGTGATTAAATTTAATATTAACAGTTAATTTCATGATTTTTTTTATTTTCCCTTAAAAATCATTTTAAACTGTTAGAAATTATGAGTACATCAAGGAATAAAAATTAAAATAAAAATACGATTTTTCATACATTAATTGTTGAAAATTCGTTACTTTAAGAAATGAAGGGTTAAGAAATCCTTTAACTCTATGTTAAATATGTTTATAGGAATGTACAAAAATGATATTTGCATATTGAAAATTGAGCATCATGAAGTAATACACTCGTCATGATCGCCAGAATACAGAACACAAAGAAAATCTGCTATCCAAATCTATACAAAAGTTGTATCCCAAAAGTCCGAAAACATTTACCCAGAATGTTTTTCCTCCAGATTGAGAAATACCTGAAATCATATTCCAGAATGAACCATTCCCCATAATTTGTTTTTTCTAGAATGCACCGTTTACCAGATTTTTTTTCCCCAGAGTAGACCATTTTTTTCCTCCTTTTTTCCAACCAAATTTATTTTAGAAGCAGTGTTTGGCTAGTTCATCCTCCATTCCTAAGAAAAAATTTCGCCAGAATGATCCATTTCCCAGAAGTTTTTTTCACCAGAATTAACTATTTTTCAAAAATGTTTTCGCCAGAAAAACCATTTCCCAGAAAATTTTATAACGAAGCTTAAAAAAAGGTTTATTTCTAACTCCAAAAAATAGAGTTTTAGAATATTATTACTTTGCCGCAGTCGATCTGGGGAAAAAAAATCTTAGAATATGTTCTTCTGGTCACTAAAATTCTGGAGATTTTTTATTCTGGGGCCTAAATCTGGACAAATGTTTACGGGGAAATGGAGTACAACCGATTAAGACGTTTCTGCTAGAAATGCTATTCAGACTACATAATACAACTTTGGTTATTGAGTTTTTGAGTTCAGCATTGCTTTGCTTTGCTTTCCCGGTTCTCTTTCCAATCATTTAAGACCTTAAAGCGGTTTTATACATCTGGTTTAAAATTAAATTAATGCATGATTTCAAAAATGCAGGTTAATTTAGGATTTAACATAACAAAATCAATTAAAACCAGGTTGAACTTTTTATTCTGTACCAATATTCAGATTCTAATTTGAAATTATAGCACATGGGTGAAAATTCGTTTTAGAACGAAAATTAATTCGATTATTCTACATTTAATTAAAGAAAACACTTCGCATATTGAGCAATAGAACAAAAGTAAGAATTCAATTTGGAGTTATGAATTTAAATTTTGAGTGAGAATCCATTGTTTGAATACTCGTTTTGGGAACTAAAATTTGTCTTTACTTAACTCGATTATTATACCTTTAATTCATGGGTGGCTAACTTTTTCCACAGGCGGGCCAAATTTCAGATATGAGCTTGGCTGGCGGGCCAAACAACAAATTGTTCTTAAGTATTCGAAGGTAACAAATAATAGCAGATTTAGGAAAATGCTTTTCCCTAGGTCACATCGAGTATAGATTGTTCTTAATAAGTCATTTAGGTTACTTGCATAGTTTTACAAACTTTGCTCCAAATAGTAGAAATATTACGCAATACGAAATGATTTATCCCTCCCAACTTAGGTATGCACGTCAATCTTTTTAAGAGATTTAAAACCTCCTCGGTTTATTAGAAATGGAAAACCGCACGACTGCATTGGACATTAAGTCAAATTTATGATCTTCAAATATGAAAAATGACCGCCCATTTTTCAAAGTCGCAGAATGGAATTGTTGAAAAAAGTAACGTTCTCATACTTTCGACATTTAAAAGAATAATTTTTTTACGAACTTTAGTTATATTATAAACAATTTTCAAAGTACGAACCTCAACCTCATTTCCATCTAACTCTTTCAAATTTCCCAGTATTTCGATTTGACAAGGGTATTGGGAAAGCCTTCTATAAACTGGAAAAATACAAATTTGATTGTTTTATAATCATTGCACCTTTTCGAAGTATAATTTTGCTAAGGAAAACGTTCCTCTGAAAACCTACCCAACTGGAAATTCTGTCTAGTTTTTCATTATAGATGTATATAAATACAGAACACGTTGCCAATTAATATATACATATTTGGATTATGAAAATTTTCAGAAATATACGCTTTTCTGTTGAAGTTTAGCAAAAAAAACAATTTGGAAAAAATACAAAGCCAACTTTTGGTATTTTGCCTATTATGCAAAAGTTATTTAATTTTGGTGGATAAATGAAGTTTTTGAAATAGAATTCAAGCAACTAATGGTTGAAGTCGAAGCAATAGTATAATTTGATTTATGATGTTTATAAAATTCGGAGATTTTTCAACGATTTTTAAATGATTTTGATACGTTCTTACTATCTTTCTAAGGTTATCCAAACTCCTTAATATTCAAAATTGGTTTCCGCTTGAATTCTCTTCATACCAATGATATGTAGTCACAAAAACCCAATCGAAAAACATTGAAAAATGTGTGATGGAATTTACAGAAAATGTCTCAAATACCATACAATTGTACGTAACTGTAATTGTTTTTTTATTCAGTGACGGTAACCTTTTTTGAAAAAATTTATGAGGCCCTCAGAGCCAAAGGGGTATAAGTGAAAAAATGATCGATTTCGTGAAAATAATGTTCAACAATTTTCCATGTTTTAAATATTATTTGATGGTTTTTAAAGTTATATTCGAATACTTTTACGTTCAAAAGAAAATTGCAAATGTTCTAAAAATGTATGGAAAATGTTCAAACACAACAATTCGAATGCGTATTTTATTTTATTTACATAGTATTCTGTAAATAAAATAAAATACGCATTCAAATTGTTGTTTTTGGACCTTTCCCATACATTTTTAGAACGTTTGCAATTTGAATGCGTGTGTTCTCGAATTCAGTTTTTACACACTGTAACCCCTTTGGCTTATATCAACTCAAAGAGATTTTCATATTTTTAATTTGAATTTAGTTCGAGTAGATTCAGGTATATTTATCCAAATGATGTTAGCAGTCCAAGCAAAAACATTCAATTCTTAGAGCATGGCTTCGCGGGCCATAAAATGTTGGTCGCGGGCGATGTTTGGCCACCCATGCTTTAATTGATAAAATAAAGACTTCGCAAATCAAAACTTAGATCCCCGATAAAAATAAAAGTCAGTTTCAAAGTTATGACTCACTATCAATTCAAAGTCATAATCATTACTAGGTGTGTTTTTACTCAACAAAAAATAATAATTTGATGTTATTTTATCAAACTAAATACAGTAGTTTATCGGTTTTATCACTATTCGATTTTATCAATACTCGCCAAATTCACGCTCGATTTTATCACGGTTATGGTTTCGATTTTATCACCCTATCTTAGAAATCATTCAGAAACCATTTCCAGGACCATTATTTTCAATCAAAAGGGTAGAGCGTCTTTGTTCATGATATTTTTTATGGTTTATGTTATGGTGTATAGATAGGTATTCATTAATATGAATATGCCAGTAAACTGCTTACTTTAGCTGTATAGTGTTTAAAATCGTCATTTGGATTTTTAAAACACTTGTAATAATCGACAAAAGTATTTTAACGTCGCGCTAATGCTAGTGTTGTTATTTGTGCTTGGCTCTAAAAAAGTAAACTTTTTTTGGTTATGCGAATCATCTAAAGCTGTGGGTGAATTTAAGCGTTTTTGAAAAGAGATAAGTGTCTCTGATTTCTTTGTTTAATTAGTTTATATGAAAGGGTGGGGTGCGCAATCCTTATTGTACAGCCTTTAGTATTGTCTGAATGGATAATTTTGGAAGATCAAAAGGAATTTCTGCTAGCTTTGCCTTAAAATATGTGAAAAGGACCCAGATTTCTGTTATTCTACATATGAAAAACAAAGGATTATCTGCCCATAACGCAAATTTTGAGAAACATACATTAAAAGTCTAGGTCGAGCAAATTTCAAAATATTTTTCGAAAACTTAAACTTTTTACTTAATCTAAGGTGTGAAGATTGAAGTACTGAAATTTGAAATCTGTTGAAGAAATTTTTTTGATGCATCCTTTGAACTCATTTTCAAAATCGACATAAGAGATAACGACTGTTAAATTTCCATAAAAACTAAATAATTAACTTGAATTATATATAGACTTTTAAATTTATATTCTACATGGTTTAATTTCAAGAAAAATTCTTAAAATTACTATAGAGAAGAATAATTTGAACTGAAATCGATCCTTCGTGTTTAATAATCTTTGATAATTACATTTTATGATCAAAATTTATTGATACAGAACGTTTTCACTACTGAATAAAGTATTGATTAAAGACATTAAAAATACATTTTTTCACATAATTTTTTTGTTTCGCCCAATTCACGGTTTTGCCGCCATATTCACGCTAAAAAATTTTTTGACCGTGATAAAATCGAAAAACTACTGTACTGAGAAGTGTTAGGAGCTACATTGTAATGCTATTTAAAAAGATTAATATAAAAAGTAGTTTGCTTAAACGTTTTTTTTAACGATTTTCTATTGACTTTCTTCTGATAAAAATTCTGGGTTTCAATTATGATCAAGTCATCAACAATCTGGATGACCATGTGAATTTCAAAGTAAATTTCAATTTCAAAAACGGACGTACGAGCTAGCCAACGAAACTCGTGTAAAATTTCCAACGTCCGTTTCGATACAATTTTTGTTTTTTGGCTGGGCCACCAGATGTCTCCAAACACATCAAAGGGAACTGTCAAACCAAACTGAGAATAAAAACAAAATTTTGGTCAGTTTTGAACAGGTAACTCGCTTTAAGATGTCTAGAATCTGTTCTGATGGGTAAGACTGATCGTCAAAGAATGTTCCTAATTGACTTGATACAGCCGATTCGTCCTCTGACGATAACTGTCCAAGAAGTGCGAAAACTTATTCGAAAACTGTTAGTTATCGGTCAAATCAATACGTCGTTTTTGCTAAAAACAAGACTGCAAGCTGAAAAAACTCACCGAAAAAAAGTAAGAACCAATAAAAATCTCTATATTCATAGTTCCCGAGATATTAAAGATTTAATATTTTTTCGAAGTTTTCTTTGTTCATTCTTTTAATGTGCGATTCCTCTGCTGTTCGTTAAAATGGATGTAAAAAAATAGTGCATACACCAGAATAAAAAACATGGAATCTAGAATTGCTTCTTGACCAGTCTAGAAGAGTCATACCAATTTTCAACTCATTTCGTCAAGTTTAAGATGTGTTTTACCAAAGCTCATATGATATTTTGGCACCTTTTATTTTAGCAAAGCTCAACAACATTTAAGTTTGTATATGAGAAGAATTCTACAAATGCTATTTATTAATAAAATCTTTACAACGTGTATTTGGTCAACTTTATATGACTTCTAAATTTGGAGAAACTGCATTTCGAAAATGATAACTTTTTGAAAATCGTGAAAAAATGAAGGAGGGTCCAGAGTTTTTTTTTTTTTCATTGTGCTCACTTGAATGACCAGAATATAATTCTATTCAGATTAAAAAACAATGTTGAAAATTGTGGGTCACCATTTTGAAACTGATAAAAAAAATTATACACACAACTAATGATCTTCAAGGTAATTTCAAAGGGCGTTTCGACGTTTACGAAGCGTTTACTTGAGAAAATGTAAAAAAATACACGATGAAGCAATATCGATAAATTGGATCGCAATTTTAACATTTTATTTTTAAAGGATTGTGTTCGTTTAAAAAAGTCGATGGATGAAAAATAAGTAAAAAAAAATCGTTCATCTGATGTGAAATAACCAACTTCGACTATGTAGTTGATCATTTTAAAGTAAGGTTACCAGATTTTTTTCAGTAATTATCCGGGCTGGACAAATCCGGAATATTTTTTCTTAATAGGTACCTGGCAAAACCCGGGAGTTTGATTTCAAAATTGTAGACAAAAAATCATGGCAATATCCTAGTAAATTTGATCAAAACCCAGGAATAACTCAACACAAATCAAGAAGAAAAACTGTAAAAATATATATTTTATTAATCATAATTCATTAGTAGTTTTTAAATCGTATTTTTGGCTTTCAAAAAACCTTTAATGATTATTTTTATAAAATTCCGTTTTGGACGTTTTTAAAAATAATTTGTTTTTTTTATTTGGCAAAAAAAGTGAACCTGGGATTTTTTTTTATGAAATCCGAGCAAGTGATCAGCATAAAATCGGAGAGCTCAGAGATTTGTTTTGAATATTGTTTCGATTTGTGGTTGTTCCGCATCTTTCGTAGGATATCCTAGTGACCATTCCGGTCCACGACTGTTTTTGGAATGTTCGAAAATCCTTTTATTTCGAAAAATAAATAAAATTATGCTTCTGCTTAAAGATACCAGTATGCCGCAAAAACGTCAAGTTATGAGTTATTTTTTTTTTTTATTTCTGTTCGGTATAAGCAGAAAACCAACGGAAAGGTTATTTTCCGTTCAATTGATCAAATTCAAGGTTTTAAAATACGTAGTTTTACGTATTTCCTCAAAAAAAAACTCACGAAATAAGTAAAGCTAATAGCACAAAAGGATTTAATTAACAATTTGTATTTCGATATTGAATATCGATATGATACTTCCATATTGTCGGCTACATTTCCAGAGGTTTTCAACCAATCAATGGATTTTAATTCTTTAAAACAAAGTATTAAAAAAAATTAGTCAAGATTGAGCCATGCCCCTTACGAATTCTAGCTGATATGGATCAGGTCTTAACGAAATTTTGATTAATTAAGGTAAAAAAAAAGATCGTTTTATTATTTACTCATCTTATTTTTTAGGTTGAACAATTTTATATATAAAAATGGAGGCGTTTTCTTTGTAACACCATCACATATAAACAGACGGTCGAAATGAAGTGAAATTTTGTATCCGAGAGTTTTTCGGGTCAAAACTGGGTGAAAACTGATTCACGAGCACGAAGAAGTTAAAGAACTTTAAATATATTCCAACAATTTATTAAGTAACGGGTAAAACGAAGTTTACCGGGTCAGCTAGTATTTTGTACATTATATTTTGTGTAAGGCATTCTGATTTTTAAAGTTCCAAACTTCAACAACCATAAACAAAGTCAATGCCATGTAATTCATTCAGTCAATTTTGTCTAATTCTATCATTCTACGTTTATCTCCTTCCAGAAAGTACAATCTTCGCAAGGTGATGGTGAACGGTGACATACCGCCGCGGGTGAAAAAAGATGCCCACGCCGTCATTTTGGAGTTCATTCGATCAAGGCCGCCCCTGCGGAAGGTAAGCAGAACATAAATACAAACACACATTTATCTGATGATTTCCTCTCCTTTCCTCTCGTTTACGATTCGACTCTATCTTCTTTGGTTCGGTCAAATAGTCGATTTGGTCTCCATCAATCACTTGTCGTTGCCCTGCGGTCTAAAGCTGACCAATCGATTTATCCCTCAATGAACGACCTTGCCATCGATTTGTGACGGTTAAGTTCATTCAACAAATATTTGCCATCCGGTTTGGAAAAAAATAAGGCGATTGAAGGGTTGACAGTATCAGCTGGAAATACTAACTGACTGAGTTTTTTTATCTTATCATCGTTATCATCATAAGAACTTGTTCAATTTTTTGTTCGATATCACCATCAGCAGAACATGATTTTCTGTGTACTGTTTTGACAGTTTTTTTAATTGATTGAATGTGATTGATCCAACTCCGCTAAATGACCACGATATCTTTGAGTGTATCGGCATGACTAATGATTGGATACAGAAAAACATGCATTTTAAATGAATGTTTTGGTAGATTTATATTACTGAGTTGCTTAGTGTCTTCCAGTTTAAATATTTCAAATAATAATTTGTTTTCTATTTTTCTCACAGGCTTCGGAACGGAAGCTCGCACCTCAACCCTTGAGACGGGTGACCTGTCCCCGGGAGCAACTGCTCGATTCCATCCGAAAAGGACGAGTACTCAAGCCGGTGCATTCGAAGCTGAAATCAAGACGTAAGTCCAACTTAGACTTATGATATTTTTTTAAGTATTCTTCCTGTGTCTATCTCAGTAAGTGAATGTCTTCCCCAGAACTCTTTCTCTATCATTTATAGACTTGTTTTTTATCTGTCTCACTTTAAGATGCCGTGTGTAAGTCTAATTTCCGTTTGCATCTCAATTAACAAATGGATTCAATTATGATAGCCAGCGTAAGTGGCCATTAAAATCGAATGATTTTTGCTGGAGCTCTGACCGTTGTCGATCGGAAATAATTTGAGAAAAATTGCAGAAAAAAAGTGTCATTAACCAAAGCTAGTCAGTCGGTTGCAAAAGTTATTCTTAAGCGTGTGAAATTTATGATCAGTAGATTCATTAGCTATTCCGTCGACGTCGTAACTTGGCGCTTAAGTGCATAATAATTTATTGAGTCATCGCGTGTCTGGGCTTCCTCAAGAAGGAGGAAGCCCCCGCTGTTGTACGTGATGTGAATGGCAAGTGGGAAGAAGTACCTTTAACTCAAATTTTTGTCTGTTATCCTCAACGGGAAAACATAAGCGAATCGTTAACCTTTTGACGTAGGAATGATCAAAATCTAAACCAACTATTCTTACTTTATTTTAATTTTCTTCCATTTTAAAACTTTTAAGGCTAAAACAGCATCTAAGCTGTCACTTCCATTTTTTTTCCTAACTCAAATAAAAAAAAGACAAAAATGACAAAAATGACAAAAATGACAAAAATGACAAAAATGACAAAAATGACAAAAATGACAAAAATGACAAAAATGACAAAAATGACAAAAATGACAAAAATGACAAAAATGACAAAAATGACAAAAATGACAAAAATGACAAAAATGACAAAAATGACAAAAATGACAAAAATGACAAAAATGACAAAAATGACAAAAATGACAAAAATGACAAAAATGACAAAAATGACAAAAATGACAAAAATGACAAAAATGACAAAAATGACAAAAATGACAAAAATGACAAAAATGACAAAAATGACAAAAATGACAAAAATGACAAAAATGACAAAAATGACAAAAATGACAAAAATGACAAAAATGACAAAAATGACAAAAATGACAAAAATGACAAAAATGACAAAAATGACAAAAATGACAAAAATGACAAAAATGACAAAAATTACAAAAATGACAAAAATTACAAAAATGACAAAATTAGCCAAATTGAAAAAAATTGACTGAATTGACAAAATTGACAAAATGACAAAATTGACAAAATTGAAAAAATTGACAAAATTGACAAAATTGACAAAATTGACAAAATTGACAAAATTGACAAAATTGACAAAATTGACAAAATTGACAAAATTGACAAAATTGACAAAATAGACGAAAATTGACAAAATTGACAAAATTGACAAAATTGACAAAATTGATAAAATTGACTAAATTGACAAAATTGACAAAATTGACAAAATTGACAAAATTGACAAAATTGACAAAATTGACAAAATTGACAAAATTGACAAAATTTACAAAATTTACAAAAGTGACAAAATTGACAAAATTGACAAAATTGACAGAATTGACAAAATTGATACAATTGACAAAATTGACAAAATTGACAAAATTGACAAAATTGACAAAATTGACAAAATTGACAAAATTGACAAAATTGACAAAATTGACAAAAACGACTAAATTGACAAAATTGACAAAAATGACAAAAAATGACAAAAACGACAAAAATGACAAAAATGACAAAAATGACAAAAAATGACAAAAAATGACAAAAATGACAAAAATGACAAAAATGACAAAAATGACAAAAATGACAAAAATGACAAAAATGACAAAAATGACAAAAATGACAAAAATGACAAAAATGACAAAAATGACAAAAATGACAAAAATGACAAAAATGACAAAAATGACAAAAATGACAAAAATGACAAAAATGACAAAAATGACAAAAATGACAAAAATAACAAAAATGACAAAAATGACAAAAATGACAAAAATGACAAAAATGACAAAAATGACAAAAATGACAAAAATGACAAAAATGACAAAAATGACAAAAATGACAAAAATGACAAAAATGACAAAAATGACAAAAATGACAAAAATGACAAAAATGACAAAAATGACAAAAATGACAAAAATGACAAAAATGACAAAAATGACAAAAATGACAAAAATGACAAAAATGACAAAAATGACAAAAATGACAAAAATGACAAAAATGACAAAAATGACAAAAATGACAAAAATGACAAAAATGACAAAAATGACAAAAATGACAAAAATGACAAAAATGACAAAAATGACAAAAATGACAAAAATGACAAAAATGACAAAAATGACAAAAATGACAAAAATGACAAAAATGACAAAAATGACAAAAATGACAAAAATGACAAAAATGACAAAAATGACAAAAATGACAAAAATGACAAAAATGACAAAAATGACAAAAATGACAAAAATGACAAAAATGACAAAAATGACAAAAATGAAAAAAATGACAAAAATGACAAAAATGACAAAATTAGCCAAATTGAAAACAATTGACAAAATTGACAAAATTGACAAAATGACAAAATTGACAAAATTGACAAAATTGACAAAATTGACAAAATTGACAAAATTGAAAAAATTGACAAAATTGACAAAATTGACAAAATTGACAAAATTGACAAAATTGACAAAATTGACAAAATTGACAAAATTGACAAAATTGACAAAATTGACAAAATTGACAAAATTGACAAAATTGACAAAATTGACAAAATTGACAAAATTGACAAAATTGACAAAATTGACAAAATTGACAAAATTGACAAAATTGACAAAATTGACAAAATTGACAAAATTGACAAAATTGACAAAATTGACAAAATTGACAAAATTGACAAAATTGACAAAATTGACAAAATTGACAAAATTGACAAAATTGACAAAATTGACAAAATTGACAAAATTGACAAAATTGACAAAACTGACAAAATTGACAAAATTGACAAAATTGACAAAATTGACAAAATTGACAAAATTGACAAAATTGACAAAATTGACAAAATTGACAAAATTGACAAAATTGACAAAATTGACAAAATTGACAAAATTGACAAAATTGACAAAATTGACAAAATTGACAAAATTGGCAAAATTGACAAGAATGACAAAATTGACAAAATTGACAAAATTGACAAAATTGACAAAATTGACAAAATTGACAAAATTGACAAAGTTGACAAAATTGACAAAATTGAAAAAAATGACAGATTTGACAAAATTGATACAATTGACAAAATTGACAAAGTTGACAAAATTGACAAAAAAAGACAAAAATAAAAAAAAAATATATAAAATTGACAAAAATTGACAAAATTGACAAAATTGACAAAATTGACAAAATTGACAAAATTGACAAAATTGACAAAATTGACAAAATTGACAAAATTGACAAAATTGACAAAATTGACAAAATTGACAAAATTGACAAAATTGACAAAATTGACAAAATTGACAAAATTGACAAAATTGACAAAATTGACAAAATTGACAAAATTGACAAAATTGACAAAATTGACAAAATTAAAGAAAACGACTAAATTGACAAAATTGACAAAAATGACAAAAATGACAAAAATGACAAAAACGACAAAAATGACAAAAATGACAAAAATGACAAAAATGACAAAAATGACAAAAATGACAAAAATGACAAAAATGACAAAAATGACAAAAATGACAAAAATGACAAAAATGACAAAAATGACAAAAATGACAAAAATGACAAAAATGACAAAAATGACAAAAATGACAAAAATGACAAAAATGACAAAAATGACAAAAATGACAAAAATGACAAAAATGACAAAAATGACAAAAATGACAAAAATGACAAAAATGACAAAAATGACAAAAATGACAAAAATGACAAAATTGACAAAATTGACAAAATTGACAAAATTGACAAAGTTGACAAAATTGACAAAATTGAAAAAAATGACAGAATTGACAAAATTGATACAATTGACAAAGTTGACAAAATTGACAAAAAAGACAAAAATAAAAAAAAATATAAAATTGACAAAAATTGACAAAATTGACAAAATTGACAAAATTGACAAAATTGACAAAATTGACAAAATTGACAAAATTGACAAAATTGACAAAATTGACAAAATTGACAAAATTGACAAAATTGACAAAATTGACAAAATTGACAAAATTGACAAAATTGACAAAATTGACAAAATTGACAAAATTGACAAAATTGACAAAATTGACGAAAACGACTAAATTGACAAAATTGACAAAAATGACAAAAATGACAAAAATGACAAAAACGACAAAAATGACAAAAATGACAAAAATGACAAAAATGACAATAATGACAAAAATGACAAAAATGACAAAAATGACAAAAATGACAAAAATGACAAAAATGACAAAAATGACAAAAATGACAAAAATGACAAAAATGACAAAAATGACAAAAATGACAAAAATGACAAAAATGACAAAAATGACAAAAATGACAAAAATGACAAAAATGACAAAAATGACAAAAATGACAAAAATGACAAAAATGACAAAAATGACAAAAATGACAAAAATGACAAAAATGACAAAAATGACAAAAATGACAAAAATGACAAAAATGACAAAAATGACAAAAATGACAAAAATGACAAAAATGACAAAAATGACAAAAATGACAAAAATGACAAAAATGACAAAAATGACAAAAATGACAAAATAAACAAAAATGACAAAAATGACAAAAATGACAAAAATGACAAAAATGACAAAAATGACAAAAATGACAAAAATGACAAAAATGACAAAAAATGACAAAAATGACAAAAATGACAAAAATGACAAAAATGACAAAAATGACAAAAATGACAAAAATGACAAAAATGACAAAAATGACAAAAATGACAAAAATGACAAAAATGACAAAAATGACAAAAATGACAAAAATGACAAAAATGACAAAAATGACAAAAATGACAAAAATGACAAAAATGACAAAAATGACAAAAATGACAAAAATGACAAAAATGACAAAAATGACAAAAATGACAAAAATGACAAAAATGACAAAAATGACAAAAATGACAAAAATGACAAAAATGACAAAAATGACAAAAATGACAAAAATGACAAAAATGACAAAAATGACAAAAATGACAAAAATGACAAAAATGACAAAAATGACAAAAATGACAAAAATGACAAAAACGACAAAAAAGACAAAAATGACAAAAATGACAAAAATGACAAAAATGACAAAAATGACAAAAATGACAAAAATTACAAAAATGACAAAAATGACAAAAATCACAAAAATTAAAAAAATGACAAAAATGACAAAAATGACAAAAAATGACAAAAATGACAAAAATGACAAAAATGACAAAAATGAAAAAAATGACAAAAAAGACATAAATGACAAAAATGACAAAAATGACAAAAATGACAAAAATGACAAAAATGACAAAAATGACAAAAATGACAAAAATGACAAAAATGACAAAAATGACAAAAATGACAAAAATGACAAAAAATGACAAAAATGACAAAAATGACAAAAATGACAAAAATGACAAAAATGACAAAAATGACAAAAATGACAAAAATGACAAAAATGACAAAAATGACAAAAATGACAAAAATGACAAAAATGACAAAAATGACAAAAATGACAAAAATGACAAAAATGACAAAAATGACAAAAATGACAAAAATGACAAAATGACAAAAATGACAAAAATGACAAAAATGACAAAAATGACAAAAATGACAAAAATGACAAAAATGACAAAAATGACAAAAATGACAAAAATGACAAAAATGACAAAAATGACAAAAATGACAAAAATGACAAAAATGACAAAAATGACAAAAATGACAAAAATGACAAAAATGACAAAAATGACAAAAATGACAAAAATGACAAAAATGACAAAAATGACAAAAATGACAAAAATGACAAAAATGACAAAAATGACAAAAATGACAAAAATGACAAAAATGACAAAAATGACAAAAAATGACAAAAATGACAAAAATGACAAAAATGACAAAAATGACAAAAATGACAAAAATGACAAAAATGACAAAAATGACAAAAATGACAAAAATGACAAAAATGACAAAAATGACAAAAATGACAAAAATGACAAAAATGACAAAAATGACAAAAATGACAAAAATGACAAAAATGACAAAAATGACAAAAATGACAAAAATGACAAAAATGACAAAAATGACAAAAATGACAAAAATGACAAAAATGACAAAAATGACAAAAATGACAAAAATGACAAAAATGACAAAAATGACAAAAATGACAAAAATGACAAAAATGACAAAAATGACAAAAATGACAAAAATGACAAAAATGACAAAAATGACAAAAATGACAAAAATGACAAAAATGACAAAAATGACAAAATGACAAAAAAAAACAAAAATGACACAAAAATGACACAAAAATGACACAAAAATGACACAAAAATGACACAAAAATGACACAAAAATGACACAAAAATGACACAAAAATGACACAAAAATGACACAAAAATGACACAAAAAGTGACACAAAAATGACACAAAAATGACACAGAAATGACACAAAAATGGCACAAAAATGACACAAAAATAACACAAGAATGACACAAGAATTACACAAAAATGACTCAAAAATGACACAAAAATGACACAAAAATGACACAAAAATGGCACAAAAATGACACAAAAATGACACAATAATGACACAATAATGACACAAAAATGACACAAAAATGACACAAAAATGACACAAAAATGACACAAAAATGACACAAAAATGACACAAAAATGACACAAAAATGACACAAAAATTAAACAAAAATGAAACAAATATAAAACAAAAATGAAACAAATATAAAACAAAAATGTCACAAAAATGTAAAAAAAAATGACACAAAAATGACAAAAATGACAAAAATGACAAAAATGACAAAAATGACAAAAATGACAAAAATGACAAAAATGACAAAAATGACAAAAATGACAAAAATGACAAAAATGACAAAAATGACAAAAATGACAAAAATGACAAAAATGACAAAAATGACAAAAATGACAAAAATGACAAAAATGACAAAAATGACAAAAATGACAAAAATGACAAAAATGACAAAAATGACAAAAATGACAAAAATGACAAAAATGACAAAAATGACAAAAATGACAAAAATGACAAAAATGACAAAAATGACAAAAATGACAAAAATGACAAAAATGACAAAAATGACAAAAATGACAAAAATGACAAAAATGACAAAAATGACAAAAATGACAAAAATGACAAAAATGACAAAAATGACAAAAATGACAAAAATGACAAAAATGACAAAAATGACAAAAACGACAAAAACGACAAAAATGACAAAAATGACAAAAATGACAAAAAAGACAAAAATGACAAAAATGACAAAAATGACAAAAATGACAAAAATGACAAAAATGACAAAAATGACAAAAATGACAAAAATGACAAAAATGACAAAAATGACAAAAATGACAAAAACGACAAAAATGACAAAAATGACAAAAATGACAAAAATGACAAAAATGACAAAAATGACAAAAATGACAAAAATGACAAAAATGACAAAAATGACAAAAATGACAAAAATGACAAAAATAACAAAAATGACAAAAATGACAAAAATGACAAAAATGACAAAAATGACAAAAATGACAAAAATGACAAAAATGACAAAAATGACAAAAACGACAAAAATGACAAAAATGACAAAAATGACAAAAATGACAAAAATGACAAAAATGACAAAAAAGACAAAAATGACAAAAATGACAAAAATGACAAAAATGACAAAAATGACAAAAATGACAAAAATGACAAAAATGACAAAAATGACAAAAATGACAAAAATGACAAAAATGACAAAAATGACAAAAATGACAAAAATGACAAAAATGACAAAAATGTCAAAAATGACAAGAATGACAAAAATGTCATGAATGGCAAAGGTTGACAAAAATGGCAAAAGTTGACAAAAATTGACAAAAATTGACAAATATTGACAAAAATTTACAAAAATAAAAAAATTACAAAAATTACAAATTTCAAAAATTACAATATCAAATATTACAGAAAAATTACACAAAAGCTACACCAAAATTACACAAATAAAACACAAAAATGACAAAAATTATACAAAAATTACCTTAAATTACACAAAAGCTACACCAAAATTACACATTAAAAACACAAAAAATGTCATGAAACCAAAACAAAAAATCGCGATGACACCAAAATGACCACTGTTTGGCATGTCGAAAGACCATCATGTTGTCTACAGGAATTTTTTTTTCGAAAATTATCTCAATTTGTTCTTCAAATTCAAACTATTTTTCTACTTTATGTTATCATAAGCTTTTGAGGCATTTTATGTAGGAAGAAATTTTAAGACAATAGTCGAAACATCAATATTTGAATGATGTTTCCTATTTTGAAAGATTGGTAGGTGCAACTATTTGAATCGTGAATAAAAATCTTTTCAGTAATGGTTGGCAAAAAATTCCAGGAACCCAACCAAAAACGATTACCTGTATGTAGTTCGTTTTTATAACAGCTTGAGAGCTAGCTGGAAATCATATCTCATTATATTAAAGCTCGGTTTAAAACCGTTTCATCGAGATAAAAACTCTCGTCAACATAATTATTGTCTATCGCTTCTAACTTTTTGTTCGGTAAAATGAAAACGTATCAACCTGTATCTTTATTTCATTTAACCCTTAAGAGGCCACAATTTTTAAGCAGTTTCATTAACCTACTAGGGTATTCAAATAATACTTTTTTTAGTTAAACTGTTGATTGTAAATGTTGCAGCAAAAATTTGGATAGTTTTTGGTTTTCAATTGTTCTTCTTAAAAAAAACCGCAAGGAAAACATACTCTAAAAAGCATCTATCAGAGGGTTAGCTGCAGCTCCATTTTGACGACCTCCCAGAGCAACTGGGCTGCGCGATCAAATGAAACCAAACCCGCCAGCATAGAAATCAAGTTGCAACCTACTATTTATTAAATTAATAACCAACTGTCAACGAATGCGATATGATTAATTCCGCTCGGATTTATCAGCACCGAGTCTGTGGGCTGGAGTTGATCCAAGAGGAAGGGGGAACGATCCGGTGCATCCAGTCTCAGTCAGTGGCCACATTCGTTCGTTCGTTCATTCATTCATAGAGCATATAGAGAAACCTACCGCCTCGAGAGCTTTGGAAGGCCCAACATAAACAGCCAGCAAAGCGAATGGTTGGCTTCTTTCCGGCTCACGTGAGATTCCATCCATAAATCTACGACATGTGGTTATCGGTAGTATTTCCCCAAGGGTCTGGTCGGCTGCTGCCTCGTTTGGCTTCATAAAGATCTTCAGCCGACTGACCGACCGACTAAAAGGAAGGGACAGGTTTTTTTCTACAGAAACAGGCCCAAAGGGTTTCTTCCTACTGATCGCTCCGACCTGCAAATAAAATGTGATCAATGTTTGAATTGAACTTGAAATCGCCACTTACGTCCCGCCCGAGGCGCTTTTCAATTGACTATCTACATGGGGTGGCTATGGATTTATGGGAAAAAATACTGATCGAATTTCGGAAACCGACCATAAACATTTTGTAAATTGGCCCAAAAAACTAACCTGTTCAAAATTTCAGCTCAATCGGACTTGATTCAGGAGTGCCTCAAAGCGCTCAATGTTTCGTTTTTTACCCTCAAAATCACCACAGGAAATCAGAAAAAAATCTTTTAATGTAGATGCAAAATGACTTAAAAATGCATAAAACATCGAGATCTGGTGTTAACTCGAAAAGATTTTTTTCTGACTGAAATCGACTTAAAAATTTCAAAAATCACTAAAGAGGTTACCAAGGGAAATTTTTAAGAAATTCATAAAACGTCAAAATTTGAAGATATCTAACAAATAAAATTTTGTACAAAATTCGTCTTTTTGGGACTTTTTTTTCGGAAATTCGGAACTCCCAGAAAGTTGATTTTTTTCATAAAAATGTTGTTCGAGATAACACCAAATATCGACGTTTCATACATTTTTAAGCTATTTGGCATGAAAATAAAAATTTCGATTTTCTGGATTTTTATGGTTTACCCTTTGGTGATGTTTCAAATTTAAAAGTCGACTTTGACGAACAAAAATTGTTCGAGATAACACAAGATTTCAACGTTTTATGCATTTTTAAGTATTTTAGCATCAATATTAAAATTTAGATTTTTTCGATTTTCTTTGATCCCTCCTTTGGTGACTTTAAAGGGTAAAAAAAACACCGAAACATTGAGCGCTTCCAGGCACCCATAGATTAAGTCCGATTGAGTTGAATTTTGCATAGGTCAGTTTTTTTTGGCCAATCTACAAAATGGATATGGAAATTTGATCATGGAATTTTCCCATAACGGGTTCGAAATTAAAATTTAACTAGAAATAATAACAACACCGCCGCCGGCCGTGGCCTAGAGGACAGCGTTCCAGTCTTCTAAGCCAGAGTCCATGAGATCGAATCCCGATCACGGCACACATAGTACACTTTCAGTGGTCTGGTGGTTTTAGCATTTGTAAGATGCTAGCCAATTATATCCTTGAAAGATTGTACGCCTTAGAGTTAAGTAAATTAGATCTCTTCAAAGAAAAATGATGTTTCACTGAGATCCTATATGTGTGTGTTCGTTTTAAAAAAACACCAAATATGCACACTGCAGTAGGAAACTGATTTCTAAAACCAATTTTTACTTACACGATTCATAATAAACCAAAATCAAAATTTTAAATCAATGTTATTTCCATTCTCGATACATATGAATCTCACACAGTACCAAAATTAAATAAAAAAAAAACGGAAAAAATATCTTTTTCATTTAAATAAAACAGAAATCATTTTAGACCACCAAAATTTAAAATTATTTTTATAACTTTTGCACCAAACTGCATTATTTCATTTTTATTTTTTATCCTGACTTGGTAATCTTTGAAATGCATTTTTTTAATTTATGAATAAAATTAAGAAATATTTAGATGAGATGGCTAATGTTAGAGCTGTAAAAATTCTTCCACAAACTTAATAAGCTCTCTGTTTCTTCGTTTAATTCGATATTCTTTTTGCGCGTTCCTGCAATCTTTAAGAAAAACTATCAATCAAAAAGTGAATTAAATTTAAATTTTATTTGTAATCAGAACTTTTTGTTCCAAACTTGGAAATGTAAAAAGAGGCTTATATCTACTACAATTTTCCAGTGATATTATTGAATTCAAGAGTTTAACACAAGACAAAAATTAAAATATAAATCTACAAACCATCTTTATGCACGGTACGGTGTACTCTATTGTATTAAAATAGCAACAAATTTTACATTCCTTAAAATTTGGGGGGTTTAATATGAAACGATCTCTTACTGAACGCCTTGTTTGGTAAAAATCATCCGTGAGCATTTTTTTTAAGTTGATCAAATGATCAAACTGATGAAATTAGTAGGTACTTTCCGAAGTTAGAATATGTTACGGAAAAACAGGTCACGATTCCTATGGAAATTTACAAAAAAATTAACGAGTTTCACCTGTTTGATGACAAAAAATTGGAAGTAAATTTTAAAAATTTCCAGTAATTGAAATTGCCTTGAAGTAGGACTTTTAAGTAACACTATAAGGAATTTATAAGAGCTTTTTGATGAAAGTGTGTTTAGACACAATACTTAAAATCCTCCAAAATTATTACAATTATTCAACATTGCATGGTACCTCCCTAAAAATACATTTATGCTTGAGTGAAGTATTTCGGGAAAATATATTTGTATTTGAGCGTTAAAAACAGTTTTTGTTTCAACAAGCATACAAAACACAAAGTAATGGCATTGTAATTGTTTTTCTCCTATTTTTTTTTGTTAGATAACACAAGGCAACAAAACTAACATTGGTGCCAAAAGTTTAAGAACTAATTTGATCAAATTGAGGGCACTGAATCCAAACTATTTGTTTTTTTTTTCTACCAGCTTCAATTTTTGAGCTTCAAAGATTATCTTTTGAAAAAAAGATAAAAATCTATATAGGTAATATCTATTATAAAAAAATTTGAAGGTATCTTAGCAAAAAACAAGAAGAAATTTATCGAAAGTTTTAAATCAATGATCAACTTTTCCGAATGCCGCGAGTGCTACTCGCGTTTTGACTTTAGAGAAAACCGGGATTTTCTTTAAGATTATTTCATTTGTTTCTCTGAAACTAGAATAGTTAGTTTCTATCTTAATGCTCGATCAAATTAAACACGATTAAGAGATTTGAAATCAGTTTTATTTTATAGAGCGACAATCCTTCGTTTGTTATCAATGATTGATTTGATTTAAAACTTAGTAATATCAAAATTGAAAATCGCAATATCATCAGTAATCTGCATTTTATTATTCAGCTTTCATTGTTTCAGAAAATTTTAAATCAACTATTAATTCTTTTTTGTTTTGATACTTTATATGTCACTATTTAATTTTGTTTTATCTCAACAGCTTAGCTTAGCTGGATTTTGCAGAAACTTATAAAATATGTTATCCTGATACAAAGGTAACAACCATGGCCGTAGGAACGGGGGGGGGTTTTGGGGGTTAAACCCCCCCATGAGGGTCGAGAAAAGCAAGCTATGTGCTTTACTCTACACTCAAATTTTTAAATTGTTAATCAAGTTTTGATGATTGAGTAGGGATAATCAATATTAACAATCCTTACTCAGAGATAATGCCAAAACCTCGAAAACTAATCCCAGGTTCAGGTCTTTGCTAAGGATTTTTAAAATTTTCTTACTTGATGATAGAAATTCATTTCTGAATAGTAATTTTCAATAGATTAAACTCCTTTCTGGGTTCTGGTTCCCAATTATTAATATCTTAATTGTATTTTTGTTTCATATTTCGCATTATATATCTAGTTTTGGATGCTTGAATTTCACTTCGCATCATCATTAGAAAATATAATTGAAATGGTGATTTGAATTGTTATTACAGATTTGGTTTTGCATTTCATTCAAAATTTTATTCGTAGTTTTTGATTCTCAAATGCATTAAAATAGTTGTTTTACGAATATGAAAAAACACAATATTAAGGCTATAATCATTTAGAATGCGGGTAGTCATAAACGAGTGTATTTATAAAAAACTAATCGTTTGATCGACAAACGGGGTCATTCTATTGAGTCTTCCTATACAAATTATCCATTTGAGCCATAATAAATCAGAAAAATCAACAGTTTTGAGTTTTCAATTCGACAATGAAAAATTTCCGAGGTGATTGTGCAGGAATATTTTTACCATGTTTTTTTTCATCGTAAATTTCTTAAAAACACTTATTTTAAATATCTGAAGAACATTGGAAAGGTTGTTCTTTTCATTACCAACACAACGCTGCCAAAATTTTGCATATCTGAACTCTAGGAATGAAGTTATCGCCGATATGAAGTGCCCGGATTAAAAATAATCATAGCTTTTGAAATCATCCTGAGTTTTTGATTCATATTTAAATCCGAAGTTATTAAACTTAATTTTTTTTGCCGAATTCAAAACTTCAAATTAACGATACATATTTGAAAACTCAATAAAAAAATTCAACATTAAAAATTCATACTTTAATTCAGATTAAAAATAATAAAAATGAAATAATGAATTCAGATTTAAACCCAAGACATCAAATATATAAAAAAAAAACGAGATTGAGGATTCAAGGCTCTGAAATAAATTTGCTTTTCTTGGCTCATATAGAAAAATTGATCTGGAATCTAAATTCAGAAATCGTTTTTTTTTTACATTTCAGAAATCATATTGAAACTCGGAAAAAAAAATCCAAAATTCAAATTTCATAATAAGTAATCTCGACAATTTTAACGCATTTATGGCTTAATCTTAATTTTGCACATTGTGATGCTGTATATGAGTTCTGAACTTGGAATTCATAAACAGAATTCAGATACAGAATTAATATTTAAAATTCAAATTTAGCTTATAAATGAGTTATAATTATCAAGATTACTTTTTCGTTGAGAAATTCAAATTACAAAAGATTGCAGATTTATAATTTTGATTTATATTTTAATTTCAAATTTCAAATTTGTAACTAAAGTTAATCTGCTTTTATTTTAGGAAAAAAAACATCCACGGGATTATTTTTAGGAATTCATTTTTACTTTAAAAATTTCAATATGTGATATCCTTGATAAACTTGAATTTAGATCGAAATTGCAAGTATCAGGTTTGAACCGCAATACTTCAATCAATTGATTTTACTTTTGAAAATTTAATAAATTTTGAAATCTTCGAATTTTCTCCGAGTTTGGTAGATTTAGCTGATTTGATATGAGCATAGAATAATTTTTTTTTTCTTAACAAATCGAAGTCTTTCTTGTAAAAACTTATTTTTTGATCAAATAATCATCATATTCAAAAATTTTAACCATCGATGAAAGTAAATTCTCAAATTTGTTACCAAATTACATTTCTTACACAAATCTAGTTAACCATTTTACAGATTTTTGGATGTATTTTCAAAATTTTCTGTGTAATTCATAAACCTTTTAAGGTAATAGAACGTAAAAATGGTAAATTAAAAGTAATTAAAAATATTTCTTTGATTTTTTTTTATTCGTGCATTGTTTGAGCAAATATATCATAGAAAAACCCGATTTAATACACTTAACAGTGGATTGGAGCCTTTCTAACAGAGTGTAAGTTATATTTGGAAATATTTAAAATAATATAGAATACACATGATAGATTCCTTCCCTCTGCATCATATAAGTATGATTTCAGATATTCAAACACGAAAAATTCCGATCTCAATATAAAAAAATGATGCATAGTACGTTTTTTGGGGAAAAGCGAACTGGTATGTAAGAAGTTCATTTTATGTATGGAAAGAATGGTATTTAAACAGTTGAATTTCCAAATCTTATAACACGCTGAAATGGTGCCGTGGTAGCAACCAGAACTTTCACGATGCTGGTCACGGTTCGAATCTTACTGTTTTTTTATGCTTTTTTTACTGAATAAGTAAAACCAACTACAATATTGATGGATAGCCGTAACACGTGGCCTAGCATGATACCTTTTTTAGAGCTCAACCATGCATAAAAGAAAAAATTCTCACAAAAGGAGGGGAAAGTAATATGACTATTAAATGATTAATCTCATTCTGGAAACTAAATCTGAAATCTTATTCTGATTCTAAAGTTTGAATTTTGAGTTACAACACTTAGTCTAATATTTGAATATAATTTCCAATTTCAAATTCCAGGTTGATCTTTAATCCGAATTCTTAATCAGAATTCTAAATCTGAATTCTCAATCTGAATTCTGAATCTGAACTCAGAATATGAATTATGAATCTGAATTCTGAATTCAAATTCAGAATTAAGATTTTAGAATTAAGAATTTAGAATTCAGAATTCAGAATTCAGAATTCAGAATTCTGAATTCTGAATTCTGAATTTGAATTCTGAATCTAAATTCTAAGTCTGTATTCTGTATCTGAATTCTGTATCTGAATCTGGAATCTGGATTCTAAATCTGAATCTGAATTCTTTTTCTAGATTCTGAATCTGAATTTTGTATCTGATAAAGATGGATAGAAAAATGAAGAGAAAAGAGTAAAAGAACATTTTTGCAAGAAAAACTTATAAACGCACACCATACTTTACCCCGCAACATCAATCATTATAAATTTTCAATTCCGATATTCTTTCTCCAAGAATCTAAATTTTCACCGATATGCTGAAAATAAATTTACAAAAATCTGAATTCTGAATCTTAATTCTAAATCTTAATTCTGATTGTGAATTCGTTACTTTGATTTATCGGCCTAGCGGTGAAAAGTGATGTCCTTTTTAGTAGGGACATCTAAAGATTATGAAAAAATTTTTATATAGATGGATAGAAGGTTAGAAGAAATGAAAGATGGTGAAAATGAGCGGGTAGAATTTGTTTAGAAGCATTACCATCACATACCAAATTTTCGTTCCTCACGAGCCTACTACTATGAAGTGGTAGATACAGATAGAGTTGCATCTACCACCACACATTAGTAGGCTTAGCGTGGTCCGCCCCACAAGTGAAAACTTGTAGTTCGTTCGCACTACAAGTTTTCACTTGTGGGGCGGACCACGCTAAGCCTACTAATGTGTGGTGGTAGATGCAACTCTATCTGTATCTACCACTTCATAGTAGTAGGCTCGTGAGGAACAAAAATTTGGTATGTGATGGTAATGCTTCTAAACAAATTCTACCCGCTCATTTTCACCATCTTTCATTTCTTCTAACCTTCTATCCATCTATATAAAAAATTTTTCATAATCTTTAGATGTCCCTACTAAAAAGGACATCACTTTTCACCGCTAGGCCGATAAATCAAAGTAACAAACAAAAATTACGGTGGTTAATCTCTTCATAAGATTGTGAATTCTGAATTTGAATTCTGAATCTGAATTCTGAATCTGAATCTAAATTCTGAATCTGAATTCCGAATCTGAATTCTGAATCTGAATTCTGAATCTGAGTTCTGAATCTGAATTCTGAATCTGAATTCTGAATCTGAATTCTGAATCTGAATTCTGAATCTGAATTCTGAATCTGAATTCTGAATCTGAATTCTGAATCTGAATTCTGAATCTGAATTCTGAATCTGAATTCTGAATCTGAATTCTGAATCTGAATTCTGAATCTGAATTCTGAATCTGAATTCTGAATCTGAATTCTGAATCTGAATTCTGAATCTGAATTCTGAATCTGAATTCTGAATCTGAATTCTGAATCTGAATTCTGAATCTGAATTCTGAATCTGAATTCTGAATCTGAATTCTGAATCTGAATTCTGAATCTGAATTCTGAATCTGAATTCTGAATCTGAATTCTGAATCTGAATTCTGAATCTGAATTCTGAATCTGAATTCTGAATCTGAATTCTGAATCTGAATTCTGAATCTGAATTCTGAATCTGAATTCTGAATCTGAATTCTGAATCTGAATTCTGAATCTGAATTTTGAATCTGAATTCTGAATCTGAATTTTGAATCTGAATTCTGAATCTGAATTCTGAATCTGAATTCTGAATCTGAATTCTGAATCTGAATTCTGAATCTGAATTCTGAATCTGAATTCTGAATCTGAATTCTGAAACTGAATTCTGAATCTGAATTCTGAATCTGAATTCTGAATCTGAATTCTGAATCTGAATTCTGAATCTGAATTCTGAATCTGAATTCTGAATTCTGAATTCTGAATTCTGAATCTGAATTCTGAATCTGAATTCTTTATCTGAATTCTGAATCTGAATTCTGAATCTGAATATGAGTTCTGAATCTGAATATGAGTTCTGAATCTGAATTTTGAATTCTGAATTCTGAATCCTGAATTTTAATTCCTAAACCTGTATCCTGAATTTGAAAACTGAATCTGAATTCTGCATCTGAAATTGAATCTAAATTATGTATGAGTATGTAGAAATGAAAAAAAAAAAACATAAATTCATTCTTCAACACGGGTAAAAAAACGAGGGTTATAAAATCTTCATATAAATTCCCCCCAACGCAGTTTTCTGTACGGCTCTGCATTTTGTTGACACCCGGCATGGCTATAGACACTATAATTTCATATATGAAATTATAGTGTCTATAGGCATGGCGGACTCTGAAGGAAACGCCCATCCGCCATTTGCTGCATTGAAAAGCAAGAAGTGTAAGATATAAACACTGTTGCCGTATTCGCCCCAGCAGACTGAGAAACTGCCCAGACCGCGGTGCGTCTTAGTAATGTCTTTTACCTATTTGAGGTTGAGCCGCTCATAGTCAAGCGTGCCGATGGTTTATTGGATAGCGTTTGCGACTTGGGATCTGAAGGTTTTTGGTTCGGTTCCCGAGTCAACAAATTTTAATTTTTTATTTTGATTATCTCTAATTTATAAATGATTGCTGGTGCTGCTGCTTCGAGGCGCCACTAGCAACTTTTTTTTATGCCATAATAAGTATGATATGTATTTGGTAAAGAAAACGGTTTCAACTATTTTGTTTTTTTCCCGTTTTTGAAAGGGTTGTGTAGAAAAAAAAATGCATTCCTTTGAGACTAAAATCATTTTAATTGTGCAGCCCAGTTTCGCAAAAACGTTCTTGACATTTTTAAAATGGCACATACAAATCCACGGACATCAACAGAACTCGTCGAGCTGAGTCGATAGGTACCTATAAAGGTATGTCCAAGACCCATAATTAATGATCTCCCCAATCGACCGATAACCAAACCTTTCTGTAAGAAAGGCAAAAATAGATCATCCAAACCCCCCCCCCCCCCCATGAGAACGTTCTTCCTACGGCCCTGATAACAACACAGAAAACATTACACAAAATTTTGTAACTTCACGATAAACCGAGACTTTGATTCATATTCAATTAAGATATTTTTGCCATGAAAATTTGAATTCTTGAAAAAGTGTAAGAAATATGATATCTTTTTAAATTACAAAAGGTTATGGCTTCTTCAAACAAACCGTCACGTTTAATTTTAATTTTTTTTTTTCAAAATTGTCATTAACACGGTCGAATACTAGGCGCAACTATTTGGTGCACTGAATATTTGTCAAATTTGAAGTTTGGGTAATATTCAGTCCGAATAGCCGGCACAGTTTTATTCTGAATCACTGATGGAATAACTGATTTCTAAAATTATGTATCTTAAATTTAATTTTTAACTTCATGGGCTCTGAATTCAGTGTTCAAATTTTGCAACAGTCCTACAGTTAATTTCTAGTTTTAACCGATTTAACGATACTTAAAGTGATTTATGTATCAAGTTGAAAAAGTGGATTTTCTCAGTACGAGTCGTAAATTTATCCAAAGAGGTTTTCCGAGTTTGATAACAACGTTGAGCGCTGAAAAATCGAGTTTTGCAACGAGTTGCATACACAATTTTATGCGAATTCGTGAAAAAACGTGATTGTGAATATCTTTATTAAATATTCAAATCGAAATTCAAATTCCTTAGCTAAAACATACAGTGGAAGAGTATCTAAAATAAAACAAATGTATAATTCTTATTTTTGGTATCTCAGCTTTGATATCCTGTTAAATGATCCCTAAAACCGTAAACTCTACACTATGTAACTTGTTGCCCATGTTTATTTTTAAATTTTCGCAATAAGAATTCAAAATTATGACCGTGATTTAAAAGTTCTGCAAATTATGATTCAAAAACAACTTTAACAAGGAATTTAAAATTAATTAGATTGTTTTGAGTTTATGGGATTTTTGGAAATAGAAAAATATCTTTATTGAATTGTAAAGAATATATTTTTCGTTTTTTTTTAATCGGGTGAAAAACAAAAGACAATTATGTCGAAAGATGGTTGGGTCAACTCAGGTGATTATGTTCAAAGTTAGTCTGATTACAAGATTGAACGCACTTTATAACGTCAAATTCCCAGTGACATGAATTTTTGAACTGTAACCCGTTGGTGTCCGTTACTTGTAAAAAAACGATGAAATGAAACATTTGATCCACTTGAATATTTTTTTTCTTACTGATTAATTGAAATCATTGCAATGCATTGTTTAGAACACCATTTTTAATTTTTAAGTGAACATGACTTAAAAACATCCATCAAATACATTTTTAAATGCATTATAGTGTAGTCGACTACAGGATTTCTGTGCCTACAACGATTTTGTTTCGGATGTTTTTTAGTTATTTTTAGAAAAGGTAATAAAAACTTTAAAATAGAATCGATTTTGTCTAAATATTCTATGATATGAATGTGATGAAATAATTAAACCAAGGAAATAAATTGAAATGTTGCTATACTTTGACGAAATTAGACTATCAACGCCTGGAAAACCTTGTATTCATGACCAGGGAAAACGGGAACAAACCGAAAATTTCAAAACGTAATACTTGTGGCTACCCTGAGATTGTCGAAAACTAGTTGTTGAAAGTTTTCTTTTTTTTGTAATAGAAAGTTTCACATTGCAAGGTTTACATAGAATTTTAAGAAATTTTCAAACTTTCATTAGATTGTTTATTAGTTCTAGAAATGATGAATTCCTGATAGCAATTTCAATGAATTTCTCACAAATGTTATGGATTTATTACGGTACAGTTAAAAAACCTGTTAAAAGATTTTTCAGATAGACTGGCCGTTTCATAGATTCGAAGCTTTTTTTTTGGAAAATAAGAACCAATTTAACCGTAGAAACGGTTAGAATCTTCATACGACTTATAAAATTTCCACCTTCATATCAACCATATTTTTCGACATGACATCATACCTTTGCATAAAGACATATTCAAATAACCTCTACATTTCACTTTAATATGTTTCCAATTACCGTTCATAAACAGCTCATCTGCTTCGCATTCATTCGGTTCATGACCGCTTGTTTTTTTGTTTATTTTAGTTTTTGCATACATTTTCCATTCATTTTCATTTTTCGCTGTAGGTGTTGCCTCCATGATTTCAATCGTCATTCCGAACCTTTTCGACAGCCCCTGTAAGTACACACATACGATATGAATGTCTGTGTCAGTTAATGTTTGTGTGTGTTTTCTTGTCCTAATGTGCATACTGTAAAATGATTTAAATGAATATTTAATATTTTTCGGTGGGTTTCCAGCTTGTTTTTGTTGATTATCTTTCTGTCTAAATTGTAACAACAATCCTATCTACTTCAGATGTTGCGTCGAATTTCGGTGTCCATATCTTGACCGAGATTTTTGTGATTTATAACTGGAAGTTAGCTTGTAGTCGTTCTACACGTTGATTAACTGACTAAGTATGACACTGATGAGGGCGACGATGTTTGCCCTAGGAGGGGAACATGAGATGAGTAGAAGTTTGGCTCCCGGAAAATCGTGCCTCGAAAGCCGCTTGTAAGTAGTTTCGTGGGATCTGCTGCTAGAAATGAGCTAATGTATCTACCATAAGTACAATATTCCGGACGACCTACTTTTTGCTGGCATGACAGCAACAGCGCCCGGCATTTCGTTTTTGTTTGTTTTTGCTCCCAAACATAAACCGGCATCATGTTAACACATCATGCAAACATATGGCAATAATCCCACTCTCATGATGATGCTGGATGCTGGAACGGAAAACTAACTTAGAGCCCTGAATCTGAATGGCTGACTGGCTGACCTTCTTGCGTAATTTATTGCACACTTTTCTATGGGATGGAAAAGTGCCTACATACATTGGAACATTTTTAGAAGGACAGTTATTACTGGCAAAATATGTTAGCTTGACCTCATTTTGGAAGAAATGAGTCATTTGCGAAAACTTCTAGGTAAAGTTTGTTTCTGAGAAGAAATTTTATGTTACAAATCTTCCTAGGTACAACTGTAGAAGAGGTTGCAAGAATCAAATGCCTATTTAGAAAATCTCTTTCCCGAAAATGCGCTGAAAAGTTTTTTGTACTGAAAACAAGCTTGTTAATGCCGGTCCGGCATTGAAATATATACCGATTATACCATATTAAGGAAGTTTATTTTTGAACTAAAGTCTGTTTTTTCGAGTGTACGTTTGAAAAATTTAATCTCAATCGTCTCAAACTTATCTCTCATTCGATATGTCAATAAGACCATAACCAACTCAACAAGCTCAACCTCAAAATTAATAAAGATAATGATGATATAAAATTCTCTATTCAACAACCTCGCTCTTTCCCTTCCGCTCGCCAGAAAAATCTTAATGATGGAAAATTGTTTGGCTTTCACTGCCGGAGTTACTGGTGCAAAAATTTGCCCAAGAATTGCATAAGTGCTCCGCCGTTGCTCGGCTTCAAGCTTTTTTAAAGCTAGCGGCTGTGGGTAATCGGAAGTGAGTGAGTGGCCGTCGCTATTTTCAGAAGATTGTTTCGGTGTTTGGCATCATTTCTATACTAGTCACGCGGCAGTCGAACAACTGTGTCATGGGAAAAATTTCATGCACCTCTATATGATTAAAAAGAATTTGTGATATAATACTTAGAGGGTACAATTGAGGAAAAAAAACTAGACCACTGAAACAGTGAGGTGTGGGTATTTTTTTCTGATGTGTGGCCTGGGTGGTCTGGTCCGGTGTGTGTAAACTTAATTAGATGATCTTCGTTACGGGGTGGGTTACATGAAAATAGCTGCTAACAAGACTAGCCAAAAAATTTGAAACAAATATCATTGCGATTATAGCAATGATGAAATGTGATAAGTATCCATCTCTATATGATCATTACAATGGCATAAAAATTAGGTGTCCTGAATTCAAAAGCTTGAGTGCTGAATGTGTTTCTTGACTTAAGAAAAAGACACCGTACCCAATTTTACCTCATTTTACTTTTTTAACTCCAAAAGGATCTCTCAACGAGATTCAAATGCTTTGTTCTGAGTGGTTCCAGAAAATTGAAATGATTATTGACTTATTGATTCAGAGAACTTGAATGACGATTTAAAAAGTGGTAAAAAATTCTCAAATTCATCTACGATTCTGAAGTAAATGTCACATAAACTTCTTAACGGAAATCAAATAAATTGAAAGAAAATAAGAAAATTTCTTTGAAAAATATACAGATTATGGAGAATTAACTGCACGTAATTTTACATTCTTTCTGGAAATTTACTTCCAGAATTAAAAATTTCAAACAAAGAAGATTACAAAATTGAAATAAAAAAATTTCAGCCTTCAGAATTTTAGATAAATGGTTGAGAATTAAATTCAAAATTCATAAAATTTCTTTCTGAATGAGTTATCAAGAAACCGAAGTTAAATCTCAAATCCTGAAACGTTTATTTTTTTTAAAAAGAACACCAACACTCATAAGTCTTATGTTTTTAAAAACTAATCTTTTTTATTTCCATATTGTTTTTTTTCAATTTTCAAATAAATTTACCGAATTTTATTGTACAGTTTTTTTTCAATTCTCTAATCAACTTGCCGGATTTTTTTAATCAAACTTTTTAAATTTTAAAGACATATTTTTAAATATTGTTTCCTTGTTTTTAAATTCTGAATTTTCGTGTTCTTCAACCATAAACCTTTAACTCCAAATTTTTAATAATAAAACATAATTTCAACCTTCAGTTCTTTCTAGGACCCAATATTTTAATCAAAAGAGACAAAATACTCAGAGCTTGTAATTTAAAGCTTAAAAACCTGCGATTGAAAATTTAAAAACTTTTTATTAATATTTTTAATTAATGTTTTTTGGATCGATCATGATTTTTTAAATTATTCTTAAAAGTTTGAAAAATTGTTCTAAGTAGCAACTTTAAAAATAAATTTTAATACGCAATGTTAACTAAATTTGTACTTGATTTGTGCTTTCAATATTAATAACAAAAGTTTTGAACTCATTATTTTGAATTTTTCATCAGTTTTAATCATTCACGTAATTACTCATTTTCTAACATTTCTGTGTCAGTGTAGTTGAACATGAAGTTATTATTTAAGCTTCAAAAATGACATTTTGATAACTGGAGGATTTTATTTCATTAAAGGTTTTATGTCTGGCTTATATAACTGGCACTTTAAAATAATCATAAATATTTATATTCTTCTTTTTATCAAATTAAATTAAACCATCGAACATTGAATAAATTCTGTTCAAAATTCATTTCTTATTCAGTAATCGGTAATTCACATTTTAAATCGTGATTAAATATTTTTTGTTCAAATTATAAAATTACAGCGGAATTTCTCACTAAACTCACAGTTGAAAATGAGGAAGAATTCCAAATTTAGATGAATAAAAATTAACAATTATTATCATTTTCCTAACATCTATTCATGGTGAGTTTTGTACAAGATTGGACATTTATGTTAGAATTCAGATTTTTTTTAATTTTAAATTTGCTAAGAAATTCTTTTGAAACTAATTTATTTCTTACTTTCTTGACCTATCGAAAATTTGAAACATTTATTGTAATATGTTTCCAAAATTTAGTTTATCAGTCCCCCCTGGACGGGTCCTTCGCACGGGCCTGTTTTGGTCACATTTTTTGTACTTCAAAGTTACTTTTTTCGTTCTACATAGTCACTATTTGGTCACTTTTTTCGGTCCTCAAAGTCACTATTTGGTCACTTTTTTTCAAATTTTGGTCACTAAAGTCCCTACTTTTTCATTGTCAAACCGCTACCAGCCCTGATAAGATCTTAATGAAACTTGATGTTGCCTCGAAGAGATTCCATTAATAAAACATCAAGCGTGTACATCTTTCGAGATATATTGGCTAGCATCTTACAAATGCTAAAACCCTCCAGCTATCAGAAAGTGTACTATGTATGCCGTTACCGGAAATCGATCTGATGACCTCTGGCTTAGAAGACTTGAACGCTATCCTCTACGCCACGTTCGGGCAACTGAAAAAAAATGAAGAAAGGAAAAAAAAATCAATATTTGACGTTCGGAGTTTGAACTTGAAATCCTCTACAAATAGGTTAAAATAGCTTTAAAACCAAATATACAATATTGAAGAAACAGAATTTTGAAACAATGAGAATGCCATTCGTCTCGCAAAAGCGGGACATGGCCCACTTTTTAGAAAAATGTCCCGCTGTTTCGTTTTTTTTTCTCAAAATATCCTTCTATTTTCTGAGAAAATGTTTGTGGTAAACTCAACCTTCTCCGATTCTACCACTTCAAAATAGTCGGCCAGTGCTTGATGAAAACGCATCTTATAAAATCTCTCCTCGATTATTTTCAACTGCTGACACTTTTTTTCTAACTGTTGAATCTCAACACTATTGGTCACTCTAGAAGTGAGTGCCTCACAAGATTGCATACAATCTTGCATGGCGTTTGTCTAGATGTGATATGTCGAGGGTTACTAAATGGCGATTTGAATTTATATTTCTTATGCTATTTACGCGGGAAAAATGTAATGTTTTATGACTGTGAAATATAAATCTCTCTTTAGTGTTATCCAGTGCTGCAATTTTCTGAAAGCACAAAATGAGAATGACTTTAAATTTCTATCAGTGTAGAAAGCTCAAGCTGACATGAATGGAGCCGAGACGTCAACAAATTCGAAAACTTCTGATCGGCTCAGTCATTCTCATGCTTTCGTCAAGCTTTGTCGATATAGCTGTCAGTCAGTTGAAAGCTCATTCGTGAACCAGGACAAACTTGTTTCGCTCGGCTGCTACGATAGCGATTTTCGCTCTTTGTATTCGATCAGTGAATGCAGCTTTGGCATTCAATCAGTGTCAGCAAAAGTTGCTGATAATTTCGGTAGACATTTGTTTTTGCCATTTTTGCAATTGGAATTTGAAATGAAAACACGATTTGTAAACCGCTATAACTAAGCGATTTTTCAGATGAGGGACGGGTGGCTTCGTAGGTTAGAAATTTTTTACTGATGTAGAATTTACTAAAACTTTCTCAAGGGTAGTATTTTAGCGACAATGACTTGAATGACAAAATATATTGTCTTTTTTTATGACGAATTATCTGCACATAGTGTTTTTTTACTAACCTTCTTTTAGTTTTGCTCAGATCATCTTTGTAATAAATAAAATGACTACCTCATGAATTAATCAATTTTATTGCATTCGGATTATTTTACTAGCAAATCCATAAGTATTCCATAGTACTAACCTCCAATCGTAATTGGTTTTGATAAGTTTCAGGATAAAAATTAAAAAAAAAAATGTTGAGAAGTTCAACAAATTACAATATAAAAAGTGACATTGCATGCAAGTGACCGACGACTCAAATAAAAACGCAATTTTGAAAGGTTTTTTCATAATTAATTTCATCATTGATTGTTGTGAACATAGTTTCTTCCGCAAGCCTAGCGAGTCGATTCGCCCAAGCTTTGTCACCATTCGACTAAACTTAATGATATTGAAATGAAGCTTTCATCACTATCAGCATTGTTTGCCTGAAACTGAAAATGAAGATTTGCTAATCTCATGAACCTGCAAAGAGCCTGAATGTATACTAACAATCGATGTCTCCGATTGGTGAATGAGTGTGCAGAGTGCTTTCGGGATTGAGCTTTCTGTTCATTCTCGTATGAATCCAGTTGGAATTGAACTGACCGATACACTGCAATAAATTCAATTGAATATTGAAAGCTGACACTGAAAATTTGCAGCACTGGTGTTATCCGTCTAAGAAAGAACTTGGTTTTCCCTTTCGGAAATGGTCTGACGCAACACTAACTCATAAGGCTGTAACCGACGAAGCTTTTAAAATTAAACAATTTCTTAAAAGTTTCACTGACCGACACAGGAAAAACGTAAATTTAGCCTTAATTTAAATTCATTAGTTCAACACAGAAAATAACTCAAATATGAAGTTTTTTGTGTTTTTTTTCTTCTCAAAATTAGAAACCTTTTTTTCAAAGTTTATCTAAAACAAGATTAAATAACTCGTTTAGTTATTAGCATTTAGGGTTGCCAGATTTTTCATTCCAGACATATCCGGACCGGGTGAATCCGGACAATTTTATCTGAAAACGTGGCCGAATTCGGGCATTTGATTTCAGAATTTTAAACTCAAAATCCGGACAATATCCGAGCAAATTTAGTCAAAACAACGGAATTATAAAAAAAAATTAAAAAGAATAGACTTGAAATTATTTTTATCACCAAAACACATGAGCAGAATTTAAATCGTTTAGCGTTAAAAAAAACTGTTCATTATTATTTAGATAAAACTTGTTCAAAAAGCTCGCTTTTTCATGCTTAAACATAAGTTTAAATAACTCGATTTAAGTTTTGTTGTTCAAATTTGGATAAAAGTTATTGAGTCTGTGCAAAATCCAGGTTTTTAGGAAAGCCGGAAAACCGGGCCGGACCGGCCTTTTTTTTTAAATTGTCAAATATCCGGGCAAGCCGAGTGAAAATTTACTTTTTATTCAATCGAACAGTGAATGGACGAATTAAATTAAATAAACTTGGTAGATGATCAAACACGGCTGTCAAGATATTAAAAAAAAATTCTTTGAATTTCGAATTATAAACTTCTTTGAACTACAACATTATCGACTTGAGTGTTCGCAGTATACAAAAATGGAAGCTTTCATGAAAATTCAATTGCCATAAACAATTTTTTTTATTCTTATTTTAATACTTTTTATGAACTATTTTAGCTGAAGCAACATATACATATGTATAGAATTGGTGATAAAAATTAGGTTTTAAGAGTTTCTGATGCTTTATTCGGCGATGTCCCACTTAAGTATTATTAAAATATGCAAAGAATCAAATAGAATTTTTGAAATAAGCAATAAGAATTCAGAATTCAAAACATTCTAGTTTGAGCTTATCACCTGATACACCATCAATTCCAAAAGTTGGTTTTAACGTAGAATTCAAGATCTCACCTGAAATTTCAATACCATTCGATTTTATTAAAAAAAAAAACAAGTCTTCCACCTAAGCACAATTTGAACTAGATCTATTAGGCAAAGTTATTATTTTTTTATTTTCAAGCTTATTTTCGGAAAATACTTTCTTGTTACAAATTTCGATGTACTGTTTTGAAAACAAATGTTTGTTCAGGTTCTTGAGATCATTATTTGCAGATGTTTATTTCTATTCAGAATTATAAAAAATGTGCTTTTGAATGAAAAAACATATTTTAACTGTACTTGAATTGAATTTACCTGAATTTATTTGATGTTCAAAAATTGATGTAAAAAATGAAAATTCTTCTATGTCAAATTAAATTGATGTAAACTGCTGATAATCTGGTTGTCGTTTCAAAGTTCTGTTGAAAAGTTCTTTTTAAATAACTTTGGACTTACAAATTAGTGAGGCAACCTCTAAAAAAAACATAAATAAATTAATGCTTCTTTTCAACCAGAAGAAGTTAAAAGGAGAGTTTGGAGATAAGATTTAGAATGTACTGAATAAAAAAAATAAGTTAAAACATTGTTTGGGGATGACGGAATTTACCTCGAATTACTGCTCGATCAATGGGTATCACTGTGGGCTGATGTGAATGGTCATGGGCGCACCCAACACTTTGATAACCGGGTTTAATTTCCCTCGATATGGGGTTTACGGATCACTCCCGAAATAAAAACACCGCGATATAAGTTTTAATGACTTATATTCTACCGTAAACTTAACGCTACTTGGGTTTTTGTAAAAGGTACCCGACCTTATGCTACTATGCGAAAATGATCGGAGTGTCTCACGGCGCTTACAGAGAACGACGACTTCTTTAATACTAATGGGCCTTTACAAAGGCGCCCAACCTTCGCTGGATGGCTTGATGCTCATTTGCATTATTTGCAAATGTTTATTTCTATTCAGAATAATGAAAAATGTACTTTTGAATGAAAGAACATATTTTAACTGTACATGACTTGAATTTATTTGATGTTCAAAAAATGATGTAAAAAATGAAAATTCTTCTATGTCAAATTAAATTGATGTAAACTGCTGATAATCTGGTTGTCCTTTCAAAGTTCTTTTGAAAAGTTCTTTTTAAATAGCTTTGGACTTACAAATTAGTGAGGCAACCTCTCAAAAAAAACATAAATAAATTAATGCTTCTTTTCAACCAGAAAAAGTTAAAAGGAGAGTTTGGAGATAAGATTAAGAATGTACTGATTAAAAAAAAATAAGTTAAAACATAATAAATGAAATAAATATGTGGCAACACTGTAATCGAAACTTAAAAGTGTAAACACAAATCAATTATTGGTCCAATCTCGTGAGAGACGGACGTGTTTAAGCGAGAATTTGAATTATGTTTTAGCTTAATCGTAAGTTCACGACAATGGGAACAAATCAAAAAATAAAAGTTATGAAAATAAATAAAACAAATATGTGGCAACACTGGAAGAGAAAATACAAAGTGTAAACAAAATCACAAGTCATTCTTTCATTGATGCAATCTTGTTGGCGAGAGACTTTATTGGGTGAATCGCTGAGTTGAGATTCATTAGAATCGTTAAGTCACGACAATGGGTCGGAGAAAACATGGGATTTAAAAAACCGTTTCAAGTCGATAGATGTGCTCAGCTTAAATTTTTTGTAGCAACATGATTTCTTCATCATTCACCTTCATCTGAAATTCAAAACAACTGTTATTTTCTCTTTCAACTCTCAACAAAATTTAGGAAGTAAGATTTCACAGCATTGCACAGTGGGGATTTTCGAGCCAAAAAAGGCCCAATTCAAACAAGAACGCCACGCTTCAAAAAAATATGTAAAAAAATAACACGAGGAAACGGATGGTGTTTCCTGATTTTCGATAAAAATTACTCTGAACGCCCCATTTTGCCCGATTTCCTCTATATTTTAAAAGTGTAAAGATAGAATTCCGATAGTAGCAATCTGCTTTGCTACAAAAATCATATAAACCATACTTTTTTATGTAAAAATGTCGGCTGAATCGATTGGTGTCCAATTTTTGTTTTAACTACGACAAGTGGCTCATTTTGCCTTTTTCCCCTAAACTGATTTTTTTTTTCATGAATATAAAGTCAAAAATAGTAAAGTCCATCAAGTTTCCATATACGGGATGCAAAAACCAAGTGATTCAATCTAAAATTTGTAGCTGAATTGAGTGCTTAGCATACGAGAATAGCTGCAATCACGCCGATTTCCCCCAAAATCAGGTGATATGTTAAAAAAAAATTAACTTTAACATATAACAATGCATCAGAAAATGCACAAAAATAAACAAAACAGCAATAAATTCATCGTTGCCTCGAATGATGTACACCGCTAAGCGTTACGTTGACGAGAAGAATTTCAATTACCCCGATTTTCCCTAAACTCATACAATTTCTTCGAAAAACATTCTAACAAACGCAAATTCAATTGAACAGATGCAAAAATATTGAATCAGGTGTAAAACTCATTGCTTTACACACACTTATTTGAATAAAGAACATCACTTTGCACTCAGTTGTCGAGAAAAGTCTCATTTGCCGAAATTTTTCTTGAATTCATTCATAAACTCATACAATATGCACCAAAAAATCGTAGTAAATAACAAATGAGAAAGTATGATAAAAGGTAAAAAAGACATTTAAATATGTGTTAAACTAACTGTTGAATTAAATAATGGACACCGCTTAATTTCTGTGGATGAATGCAGTCCTAATTGGCTGAATTTCCCTTAAATACTTGCAATATATTTAAATAAAATACATAAAAAATTTTAATCATATGAAAAGCTAATTGTTGAACAGAATGATTTACAAGCCTAATCGTTTATTTGACGAAAAAAGGATCGCCCATTTCCCCCTTAATGCCAACAATATTTTGATGAATTGATAATTGAAATTGGTCTAAACATGATTGAAGTTCTTCTGGTATATTCAACAGTAACTTTCAAAACAATCTCGTTTGTAATAATAACTTTTTTATATTTTTAATATGAAATTGGGTCGATTGAGGATCTTCCCATCAACTGAGCGTTGAACAGTACTCATCATTTGAGTACTGGGCTAAGCTAATTCCATGCTGCCATGTGAGAAAGCCTCTCATCAAAAACTTGACGCTAAGGGGTGTACATCCTTCGATTCAGCGACAAATTTTACGTTAAATCACTTGGTTTTTACATTTTGTATATGAATTGCTTGGATGTTAGTAACAACTTGTTACAGTCTTGGGTCTATTTAGTCATTTCTATTTATTCTAGTGCAAAAGTGCGACACGATCAGCTTGATCATCCATGATGAAAAATTGTTGAACTACACTTTGTTTGACTGCATTTCTATGAAAAAAAAAAAGTTCAGGGGAAAAGAGGCCAAATGGGCAACTTGTCGTTGTAATTTTAACTGAAGCGGTGTAGATCATTCGATTTCTCGCGTTTTTTTGCATAAGAAATGATAGTTTTCTAGCATTTAGTATAGTTTTGGCGATCGTAACAGGAAAAGGTACCTTTTTTGATTAAAAATCCCCACTGCGCATTGTATTGAATTTTGGACCTTGAAAAACAAATATTTACATAAGAAGTAGGTATTCTTATTAAAGTTTAAAAGCGTCGTAGATGATAAACTAATCATGTTGCTGAAAAAACTTTAAACTGTGTCCAGCTATATTATGTTTCGAAAAACAAAATTTTGTGCAAAGGTTTTGCAATTTCATTTATAGTCTTTTAGATTTTAGAATCCATCCTCTCCAATTTTCTTTTAAAAAAATCTGAAGTTAAGGAAACACGTGTACAAACTTGTAAACTCCCAAAAACTAGTAGATAAGCATGAGACGTTTTAAATAAATTAACTTATTCAACAAAAAAAAACAGAAACGTCGCTCAGTTATGCTAGAAATAATTATAAATTTATTTTCGGAGTGACAATAAAATTCCCGATCTTTACCTTTTTATGTTTTTTTTTTAAATTTTGGACCCTTTTTTGACATTCGAGTCCTTCAAATGTTTATCTTGATAACAAAATATTTTTTTAAATTTTATCGCACAATTCAAGAGCATTAAAATATTCTATCACGCTGTATTGAGATTGTAAAAATTTTAGAATTTTAAAACTTCAGTGGATACTGAATTGAGCCAAAATTTGCCCAGTACTTCAGAAGTTTGGCAAAGATTTTAGGGCTGCTCATTACTACTCTACATTAATGGTCTTCCTTACGTGTAGTAAAAACATCTAATGCCTCATTGAGCATAACCATAGTAGTAGGTACATGAGTCTTCAATCTAGTTCAGAGCAGATGACGTCCGCTCTGGGTCGATTTTCCACCTTTCCATCCATTCATCCAACCGTCCGAACAGACGCATTTATGCTTCAATCAATCAAACCCGGCTTAGTGCCAGTTGTCGTTGTCATCGTCATCGTCGTCGTGTGGTTTCTATTTTTGTTTGTTACCTTTTCGCGTTATTGTTGTTGACGATGCTGATAATGGCATTGATGATGATGACGATGATGGCGATGATGGCGCATATATGGTATAAGGGATGCTTGAGGTCTTGTGGTAGTTAATAGACCACAAGGGGAAAGGGGGGATGATTTTGCGTCTCCATTTCCAGAGAGTGCGGCCTAACGAGCTCACGTGGCCGCGTTTCAATCCAAATGTCCGCCGTCGAGGTGCAATGATGATCGTTCCAATAATTCCAGGCAGCTCGACATCGGGCTCAATCCGATAATACGTCTCGTCTTGTGCTGAGATGGACTCGAAGTTGAGGAGAATGAATGTAAAGCTTATTAAAATTACGCAATCCTTCCGCAATGGAGGAAGGCTCCGAAAGAAATAACACAGATTCCGTCACCTCCTAACCTAGTCCACGCGTCCGGTCCGGTCGATTTCATACCATATGGATGAATGGATGGGGAGGAGGCCACTCTAGGCTCTTGTGGAGTCATGTCTTGGGCTCTTGAGGACACTTTTGTTGTCCACCATCAATGGATAGTCGTCAATGGAGCCCCCAGGGTGTCACCTCTGCCAGTTAGATGTAGGTAGACGGATTGCGAAACTTCAATGGAAGCATAATTTTCACATTCTTTTGTCACCCTGCTTTTTTTTTGTCGCCCATATGTCTGTTGGTAGAAAGTTATATCAGCTTCATCGATATTTAGCAAATTATCTTTTGGGATACCTTTCTCGAGCGATGCGGGATGATTGCTTTCTGGCGCTGGCTTTCTTCGCGATTTTTTCAGTAATTTTTTTTGTCCAAGTTTTTGTTCGCAAGTTTAATCGAATGAGCGTAATACGTTTCCACGGTTGAAAATTTGAAATTAATTAAGTCTTATCAAAGCAAATTGACAATTTTCTAGGGACAATTCGCCATTATGTTTATGTTTACAATTTTTCTTATAGAAGGCACAGTTTTCTAAATTATTTACTACTGAAGCACTTTATTTTCATCTATTGAATATCTTTTCAATCCTACCTAAATATATCAAAAATTCAAATACAAATTCACTCAACTTAAAAAGAAAACATCCTTTTAAATCGTATAAAATTTTGATTTTATTGTCTTCAAAAGTGGTGCTGGCTTTCTTTGCGATTTTGGCAATAATTTTTTAATAACAAAAACACATAGAAACAAAAACCATTAGCAGGCTCAGTTCCACAAAAGAAACAAAAATGATTGTAAATTTTCCGAACAAAATAATAAGTTTTCCCATAAAAACATATAAGTTCAAATTTATTCATGTAAACGTTACTTAAAAATCTACAAAAAAATATGAAAGAATCACAAAACCAAAATCAAAATGTGTCTTTCTAGACCTCAGAGTTTAGGAAATTAAAAAATGATTTGGTCTAATTTTGTCAATTTTGTCAATTTTGTCAATTTTGTCAATTTTGTCAATTTTGTCAATTTTGTCAATTTTGTCAATTTTGTCAATTTTGTCAATTTTGTCAATTTTGTCAATTTTGTCAATTTTTTCAATTTTTTCAATTTTGTCAATTTTGTCAATTTTGTCAATTTTGTCAATTTTGTCAATTTTGTCAATTTTGTCAATTTTGTCAATTTTGTCAACTTTGTCAACTTTGTCAATTTTGTCAATTTTGTCAATTTTGTCAATTTTGTCAATTTTGTCAATTTTGTCAATTTTGTCAATTTTGTCAATTTTGTCAATTTTGTCAATTTTGTCAATTTTGTCAACTTTGTCAACTTTGTCAATTTTGTCAATTTTGTCAATTTTGTCAATTTTATCAATTTTGTCAATTTTGATAATTTTGTCAATTTTGTCAATTTTGTCAATTTTGTCAATTTTGTCAATTTTGTCAATTTTGTCAATTTTGTCAATTTTGTCAATTTGGTCAATTTTGTCAATTTTGTCAATTTTGTCAATTTTTTCAATTTTGTCAATTTTGTCAATTTTGTCAATTTTGTCAATTTTGTCAATTTTGTCAACTTTGTCAACTTTGTCAATTTTGTCAATTTTGTCAATTTTGTCAATTTTGTCAATTTTGTCAATTTTGATAATTTTGTCAATTTTGTTAATTTTGTCAATTTTGTCAATTTTGTCAATTTTGTCAATTTTGTCAATTTTGTCAATTTTGTCAATTTTGTCAATTTTGTCAATTTTGTCAATTTTGTCAATTTTTTCAATTTTTTCAATTTTGTCAATTTTGTCAATTTTGTCAATTTTGTCAATTTTGTCAATTTTGTCAATTTTGTCAATTTTGTCAATTTTGTCAATTTTGTCAATTTTGTCAATTTTGTCAATTTTGTCAATTTTGTCAATTTTGTCAATTTTGTCAATTTTGTCAATTTTGTCAATTTTGTCAACTTTGTCAACTTTGTCAACTTTGTCAATTTTGTCAATTTTGTCAATTTTGTCAATTTTATCAATTTTGTCAATTTTGATAATTTTGTCAATTTTGTCAATTTTGTCAATTTTGTCAATTTTGTCAATTTTGTCAATTTTGTCAATTTGGTCAATTTTGTCAATTTTGTCAATTTTGTCAATTTTGTCAATTTTGTCAATTTTGTCAATTTTGTCAATTTTGTCAACTTTGTCAACTTTGTCAATTTTGTCAATTTTGTCAATTTTGTCAATTTTGTCAATTTTGATAATTTTGTCAATTTTGTTAATTTTGTCAATTTTGTCAATTTTGTCAATTTTGTCAATTTTGTCAATTTTGTCAATTTTGTCAATTTTGTCAATTTTGTCAATTTTGTCAATTTTGTCAATTTTGTCAATTTTGTCAATTTTGTCAATTTTGTCAATTTTGTCAATTTTGTCAATTTTATCAATTTTGTCAATTTTGTCAATTTTGTCAATTTTGTCAATTTTGTCAATTTTGTCAATTTTGTCAATTTTGTCAATTTTGTCAATTTTGTCAATTTTGTCAATTTTGTCAATTTTGTCAATTTTGTCAATTTTGTCAATTTTGTCAATTTTGTCAATTTTGTCAATTTTGTCAATTTTGTCAATTTTGTCAATTTTGTCAATTTTGTCAATTTTGTCAATTTTGTCAATTTTGTCAATTTTGTCAATTTTGTCAATTTTGTCAATTTTGTCAATTTTGTCAATTTTGTCAATTTTGTCAATTTTGTCAATTTTGTCAATTTTGTCAATTTTGTCAATTTTGTCAATTTTGTCAATTTTGTCAATTTTGTCAATTTTGTCAATTTTGTCAATTTTGTCAATTTTGTCAATTTTGTCAATTTTGTCAATTTTGTCAATTTTGTCAATTTTGTCAATTTTGTAAATTTTGTAAATTTTTTTAATTTTATCAATTTGGTCGATTTTGTCATTTTTTTTTCAAATTTTGTTATTTTTTTTAAATTTTGATAATTTTGTCAATTTTGGGAATTTTGTCAATTTTTTAATTTTGTAAATTTTGTCACTTTTGTGAATTCTCTCAAATTTATATGACTTATTTTTGTTATTTTTGTATTTATTGTGTTGTTTTTTTTTTTAAATTTTAATATTTTTGTCATTTTTATGCAGCTTTTTCAATTCTGGCCTAGAGAAAGTATTGTAGCTGTACTTAAGTAGTTTTAAGTACTTTTTCAAAAAGGTTTAATTTTATCGATCCATTTTTAGGCTCAAAAGTAGCTGCTCCTGAAATCCATTAGAAATCATGTTCTCCAAGCTACATTATGAAAGCGACTGATAAATAACAGTAGTTTATAGACGTTATCAAATCTGGGAACATCTTCTTCCGCGACTTTATTTAAATGAATGTGCTGCTCCAGCTCCAGATGGAAGCTTTGTATTCCAGAAAGAAGAAAAAACAACCCAAATTTAATAAAACTCAGAGGTGACTCAAAACGTTTCCCATCATCATCGGTGGTAATTAAGTCGTATTCTTTATGATTTGGAATTTTTCATTCCGATATTTCCCCCTTCAGAAAGTTGCTGAACTCACAAAAAAAAAAAAAATGTGAGTTGGCAAAAAAAAGTTTGGTGTGATTTTTGCTCACCATAACCCGGGGGCTCTCGCGTGACGATTTGATATTCATTTCTTTGATTTGTTTTTTTTCGGTTGGTTCCTTCTGCGTATTTATTTGGACGATGACGACGACGCGTGGTGTAAAACACAAATTTATGATCTGAACCGCTTGCCGGCATAAACAATGAGCTTGGAAGGTTCAGCCTGAGTTTTTTTCCTTGTATTTTTATTTTGAACGGGTTGATGAAATGTGTACGAAATGTTTCCGAATCGGGTCCCTTGAAAGGCCAAAACTTTATTTCTTTTAAGGAGAGCGAGAGGTTAGTGAACGAATTGTTTGCACCCGCTGCTAGGGCTGGCTGGCCGAATGAGATGATTGGTGAAATGGTGGGAACTTGAACTTGGAAGGAGTTTTGCCCTGTTGGAGCACTTGTTTATTGTTGGGGAAAATGTCAAGAATAAATAAATGTGAATAACCAAGCCAAGAGGTGAAACTATAAAGGTCAATGCTTTCACCATAGGTACGCAAAAATCGATTACCTTTTTTTTTGGTTTTACATTATTCTGTGAATAAAAGGAGCCTGGTAAACCGTTTCATTAACTAGCAAAACAAGCTTTAGCGAGGCGTGTGATTAACTTTCTATAAAATTTAGGTTCTAATCTATTTTTTGAATTTTTGAAATTTTCTCTGAGAAGAAAAATAAGTCTGGAACTGTTGAATCTGAAGAACGATGAGGCTAGAACAAATAACCATTTTTTGAGTATTCAAACTTTAACATTTTTTTCACACTTTTCACAATTGAACGATCGATTTCGAAGGAAAGCGCTTCAATATTAGCGCATTTTTAGTGTGTATCGACTTATAGCTAAAAAGGGAAAAAATGACACGTTTCGAAATTTTGTATTTCTGAATCAACTCAAAAATGGCGAAGTTATTCGATGTTAAAATAGAATAGGTACATCCAGATGGTGCAAAAAAATTTTAAAAAATGGTTTTGCTCATACAAAAACTTAGTATTGAAAGTGTAAAACGACAAACAATTCCAATTTAAAAAAAAACACTACGATAAGAATTGGAATGATCCGTTTTTCAATACTCATCGTTGAGAATTTCTGATTCGGTCAAAATCATCGACAAAAAATGCCACTTTTTTAAAACAAATGGAAAGTTACCTGATAATTTACGAGAGTTGATGAAAAAAACCTGAGGTTAAGTACAACAACTTCTATCATAAATGAGAAAATTTTCTCAATTTTGAGGATTTTTTGCAGCAAGAAGAAGTCTGTATTGTAGGTTAATTTACTCATACAATTTCTTTTTTCTAAATACACTGATTGATTTACTGCAGTTTTCCTAGTAAAAAGCTTGAAATTAAACCATTATTGTGTAGAAGTGAGATGAAATTATAAAAGTTATGAAAAAAAAATCAAATATGAAGCAACACTGGACAAGACAAGCTACTAAGTGTAAATAAAAACAAAAGTCAGCCATTGATCTATTCTTGTAAACGACAGATGCGTTTGAGTGAATCTCTAAATCGAAATTCATAAGAATCGCGAAATCACGACAATAGCGTAGTTGCTAAGATGAGCACAGATTTGTAAGGCTGGTGCTCAAATTATTTGAAAATGGTTCCAGCTCCGGTGAAAAAGACGGTACGACTGGAAAAGTGCAGATTGTACGGCTGCTGCTATAATTGTTCATTATTCCAGTAAATAGGACGAAGAGACGGGGGAGCGCAGATTTTAAAACCTGCTGCTTTGATTGTCTGATCCTCAGGTAAATAAGACGGAGAGAATAGAAAGCGCAGATTGTTGAGTTTGCTGCTTTGATTTTATATTCCTCCGGTAAACAAGACGGAGCGACTGGAAAAGTGCAGATTGTTAAGGCTGCTGCTGTTTGTTTATTTTGAACTGGCCTTCCGGTGGTAAAAGACGGGTTGGCTAAGAAAGCGCAGATTTCAAGGCTGTTTTTGCTGATTGGATGTTTGGATTTTGTCGGTGAAAAAGACGGATTGGCTTAGGAAGCGCAGATTTTCAAGACTGTTTATTCAGCTGTTTGGTTGTTTTGATTTGGCTTTCCGAAGGAAAAAGACGGATTGGCTTAGAAAGCGTAGATTTTCAAGACTGCTGTAGTTGTTTATTTATTTTGATTTGACCTTCCGGTGGAAAAAGACGGATTGGCTTAGAAATCGCAGATTTTTAAACCTGCTATTTGCTCGTTTTGATTTGACTTTCCGGTAGTAAAGGACGGATTGGCTTAGGAAGCACAGAGTTTCAAGCCTGCTGCTGCTGTTTGTTTGTTTTGATTTGGTTTTCCGGTGGTAAACGATGGATTGGCATAGGAAGCGCAGATTTTTAAGCCTGCTGCTGCTGTTTTTTTTTTCGTTTTGATTCGACCTTCCGGTGGTTAAGAACAGATTGGCTGAGGAAGCGCAGATTTTCAAGATTGTTTTTGCTGCTGTTTAGTTGTTTTGATTTGGCTTTCCGAAGGATGGATTGGCTTGGGAATCGCAGATTTTCAAGGCTGTTTTTGCTGCTGTTTGTTTGTTTTGATTTGGCCTTCCGGTGTTAAAATATGGATTGGCTTAGGAAGCGCAGATTTTTAAGCCTGCTGCTGCTGATTGGTTGTTTGGATTTTGCCTTCCGGTGGAAAAGGACGGATTGGCCCGGGAAGAGCAGATTTTCAAGGCTGTTTTGCTGCTGTTTGGTTGTTTTTATTTGGCATTTCGATGGAAAAAACGGATTGGCTTAGAAAACGCAGATTATTTAAAGCAGTTTTCGCTGCTGTTTATCTATTTTGATTTGACCTTTCCGTGGAAAAAGACGGATTGGCTAAGAAAGTGCAGATTTTCAAGGCTGCTGATACTGTTTGCTTGTTTTGATTTGGCCTTCTGGTGGAAAAAGACGGATTCGTTTAGGAAGCGCAGATTTTTAAGCCTGCTGCTGCAGATTGGTTGTTTGGATTTTGCCTTTCGTTGGAAAGGACTGATTGGCTTAGGAAGCGTAGATTTTCAAGGCTGCTGCTGCTGTTTGTTTATGTTGATTTGGCCTCCCGGTGGTGAAAGACGGATTGGCTTAGAAAGCGCAAATTTTCAAGGCTTTTTTTGCTGCTGATTGGTTGTTTTGATTTGACCTTCCAGTGCAATGCAGTGGTGAAAGACGGTTTGGCTAAGGAAGCGCATATTTTGAAGTCTGTTGCTGCTGATTGGTTGTTTGGATTTGGACTTCCGGTGGATAAATTCGGATTGGCATGGGAAGCGCAGATTTTCAAGGATGTTTTTGCTTGTTTTTATTTGGATTTCCAATAGAAAAAGACGGATCGGTTTACGAAGCGCGTACTTTCAAGGCTGCTATTGATGTTTGTTTATTTTGATTTCTCCCTACGGTGGAAAAGGACGGATTGACTTGGGAAGCGCAGATTGTTTATGCTGCTGCTGTTTGTTTATTTTGATTTGGCCATTCGGTGGATATAGTCGGATTGGCTTAGGAAGCGCAGATTGTCAAGACTGCTGCTGTTGTTTGTTGTTGTTCCGGTGGAAAATGATGGATTGACTTAAGAAGTAAAGATTTTCGAGGCTACTGCTGCTGTTTCTTTGATTGATTTGGCCTTCCGGTTGAAAAAGATGGATTGGCTTAGAAAGCGCAGAATTTAAAGTCTACTGCTGCTGACTGGTTGTTTGGATTTGGCCTTCCGGTGGAAAAAGGCGGCTTGGCTTAGGAAGCGCAAATTTTAAAGGCTGTTTTTGCTACTAATTGGTTGTTTTGATTTGGCTTTCCGACGGAAAAAAGACTGATTGGCTTAGAAAGCGCAGATTTTAAGGCTGCTGCTGCTGATTGATTGTTTGGATTTGACCTTCCGGTAGAAAAGCAAGGATTGGCTAAGGAAGCGCAGATTTTCTAGGATGTTTTTGCAGCTGTTTGGTTGTTTTGATTTGGCTTTCCAGTTGAAAAAGACGGATTGGCTTAGGAAGCGTAGATTTTCAAGACTGCTGCTGTTGTTTGTTTATTTTTATTTGGATTTCCGGTGGAAAATGATGGATTGACTTTAGAAGCGAAGATTTTCGAGGCTACTGTTGCTGTTTGTTTTTTTAATTTGGCCTTCCGGTTGAAAAAGACGGATTGGCTTAGGGAGTGCAGAATTTTAAGCCGGTGCTGCTGTTTGTTTGTTTTGATTTGACCTACCGGTGGTAAAATAAGGATTGGCTTAGGAAGCGCAGATTTTCAAGGCTTCTGCTGCTGCTTTTCGGCTGTTTTGATTTGGCCCTTAGGTGGAAAAAGACGGATTGGCTTAGAAAGCGTAGATTTTCAAGGCTGTTTTTGCTGCTGTTTGTTTATTTTGATTTGGCCTTCCGGTGAAAAAAAATGGATTGGTTTAGAAAGCGCAGATTTTCAAGGCTGTTTTTGCTGCTGTTTAGTTGTTTTGATTTGGCCTTCGAATGGAAAACGACGGATGGGCTTAGGAAGCGCAGATTTTCAAGGTTGTTTTTGCTGCTGTCTGTTTGTTCTGATTTAGCTTTCCGATGATAAGAGACGGATTGGCTTAGAACGCGCAGATTTTGAGGTCTGCTGCTGCTGATTGGTTGTTTTGATTTGGCCTTCCGGTGGAAAAAGACGGATTGGCTTCGGAAGCGCCGATTTTGAAAGCTGTTTTTGCTGCTTTTTGTTTGTTTTGATTTGGCCTTCTGGTGGAAAAAGACGGGTTGGCTTAGAAAGCGCAGATTTTCGAGGCAGTTTTTGCTGCTGTTTGTTTATTTTGATTTGGCCTTCTGGTGGAAGAAGACGGATTGGCTTAGGAAGCGCAGATTTTCGAGACTGTGTTTGCTACTGTTTGTTTGTTATGATTTGGCCTTCCGTTGGAAAAAAAGACGGGTTGGCTTAGAAAGCGCAGATTTTCAAGGCTGCTGCTGCTGTTTGTTTGTTTTGATTTGCCCTTCCGGTGGTAAACGATGGATTGGCTTAGGAAGCGCTAATTTTTAAGCTTGCTGCTGCTGATTGGTTGTTTGGATTTGACCTTCCGATGAAAAAAGATGGATTGGCCTACAAAGCGTAGATTTTCAAGACTACTGCTTTTGTTTGTTTATTTTGATTTGGCCTTTGGGTGGAAAAACAGGGATTGGTTTAGGAAGCGCAGATTTTTAAGGCAGTTTTTGCTGCTGTTTGTTTGTTTTGAATTGGTTTTCCGGTGATAAAAAAGGGATTGACTCAGAACGCGCATATTTCCAAGCCTGCTTTTGCATTTTAGTTGTTTAGTTTTGGCCTTTTGATGAAAAGGGGCGGATTGGCTTAGGAAGCGCAGATTTTCAAGACTTTTTTTGATGCTGTTTGGTTGTTTTGTCCAATGGAAAAGACGGATTGGCTTAGGTAGTGCAGATTTTTAAGACTGCTCCTGTTGTTGTTTATTTTGATTTGGCCTTCCGGTGGAAATGATGAATTGGCTTGGGAAGCGCAGATTTTCAAGGATGTTTTTGCTGCTGATGATGTGTTTTGATTTGTCCTTCTGGTGGTAAAAGACGGATTGGCTTAGGAAGCGTAGATTTCCAAGGCTGCTGCTGCTGTTTGTTTATTTTGATTTGGCCTTCCGGTGGAAAAAGGCGGATTGGTTTTGGAAGTGAAGATTTTCAAGGCTGCTGCTGCTACTGTTTGTTTGTTTTGATTTGACTTTCCGATGGAAAAAAAGACGGATTGGCTTAGGAAGCGCAGATTTGCAAGACTGCTGCTGTTGTTCGTTCATTTTCACTTGGCATTCCGGTGGAAAAAGACGGATTGGTTCAGGAAGTGCAGATTTTCAAGGCTGCTGCTGCTGTAGCCTGCTGCTTCTGATTGGTTGTTTGGATTTGGCCTTCCGGTGGAAAAAGACTGATTGGCTTAGGAAGCGCAGATTTTCATGGCTGCTGCTGCTGATTTGTTGTTTAGATTTGGCCTTCCGTTGGAAATGGACGGATTGGCTAAGGAAGCGCAGATTTTTAAGGCTGTTTTTGATTGCAGATTCTAGGATTGCTGATACATTGTTTTTGTAAAAATCGAATAAAAGTCGTCATTTTAATAGTGTTATTGAGAATAGAGGTGAGATGAAATGTAGTAAAGTTATAATGTAAGAGAGGAATAAAGATAATAGTTTAAAATGTATGAAAAAACATTTTTTTTTCAAATTAAGATAAGACATTTAAAGAATCCTTGAAACTTTATTTTATTTCGCAAACAAAAATGCACTGATTTTTCTTGTATTGAATAACTTTTATTAAATTTATATTATTTTTAGGGTCAAAGCTTTTTTAAATAGGAAATTCCGAGTTTTCTTTCTTTCAGACTATCTAAGCAATAATTATACATATTCTGTTATGAACTTCTCGAAAAATTTTATATTAGGTATAACAAATATTTATTTAAAAAACGATAGAAAAAGCCATGATTATCCATTTTAACTTATGTGCTAGATGAATCTGCTACATCAGCTGAACGACCGAGCTTAAAATCTATGTCAATCTGGTGCGCGATAAATTTCTCGCTTGCATGCTAGGAAACGGCCGTGTCTTTGTGTCCCTGGCCAAATCGAAGGCGAACTTTTTCCTTCCTGGGCAGCATATTACGGGCGTTAATTACACAGACCCTCCAGGGAATATCAGCGCGATTCGTGTGCCGTTTCGTGCGAGTGCGAATTGTAGCGCAGCTTCTCGTGGTTGACCGCGAAATTAACTACACTTCTGTCTCGTTTCCATCTTTCTTCCTCGGTCGAATTACCGGCACAACATCTCAATAATACGCGAAAGAGACCCCCGGAATATGCAGAGGTATGCACATAAAAGGTGCACGTTCACTAACTTGCTGGCTGGCAGGCTGCAAGAAGAAAACAATCTCTGTACGTAGAAGAAAATGTGACAATTGCATGCACCTTTTAGCATGATGCTGTTGTAAAAAAGAAATAAAAATGCTTGGGGGTGCCCTCCGGATCGGGCACATGCCTCACAATTCGATGGGCATGATTTTTCTACCCTGCTTCCCGCCTTTTTCGCCCACCCTCACCATTTACTAGGAAGAGGTCTCTCTGTGGTTGCAAAATGGCGCGGTTCTTTACTATATACGTAGGTGCATTCCAGCATATGGTAATGGGACCCCAAGGTCAGTGGTGAATTGTGTCAAGATGATGAGAAAATGTTGAGCATGAAGTATCAACATGAACATCCCCGGAGAAGGTCAGAGTGAATTTCCTTAAATGGAAAGTAGACACAATTATGCGCTGACGGAATATGGGTTCTGCTATTGAATCCTACTTTTCAAGAAGACCTGTGATTACTTTATTTCTTTAAAGTGTTGATGTAGGAAACCCTTGAATCATTCTTAAATCACATGCCGAAAAATCGATTTAACAAAGTTACTCAACCGTAGAACGACAATTTAGGTCACAAAACGGCCCTAGAAAAACCAAACTCTACCTTATCCATCGCTTTTAAAACACATATTTTATTACTCAATCATCCCGTATAGGTTGCCCCAATTTTCGGCAAATTGGACTACCTACATGTCTCTATCTGCTCCAAAACCCATGTTAACTGGGTTGACAAGGATTCCAATCGAATCATCCAAATACCTGCTGATGAGGAAGATAATTTGAGAACAAGTTATGATCACATCACCCGCCATTCAAATGGCTCCAGCATCCTGCCTGGTAGCTCAGCAGGAACCTGACAAGTTCATAAAGTTTGATTTCGAATGCGTGTCGTATGGCGCTTGCCTCTTGACACATAATCTTCTTCAAAACCGAAACCGAGTTGATCAGGTGGCCACAGTTTAGGTAAAGGAGCTGCTGTCTGGACTGTCAAAACATCCTACGGCAACAAGTTGAGTTCGACAGAGGCAGAAAAAAAAATCTTCGAAGTAGAGCAATCAAAATGTACCACTCAGAGAGTGGGAGAAATTGTATATCGCTTAATCTACTGATCTCGATCTCCCTGAAAGAAGTAAGATGATCGTGGATCTCCAGCAGCAGCTGGCAGCTGTCCCGAAATCTTCCCGGAAATCTCTGGGCGTTAAGCGTTGCGTGTGGCGTGTTTCGGGGACTTGTGTCTCCCCGATAGGTCTTGAACAAAACGGCTGGACCCATGCTGGGGTCTTCGGGGTGGCATGGCCATGTTTTTGGCCATCGCGCCTCGTTCGTGCTTTATTACAGCATCATTAGTAACGGTGTTTATGGTAATGATGTCGTGGAACTCGTCCGTACCCCGCATCAATGAAAGTCCCTCGGGATTGACACTGGACCATCCGAGACGAACGCGACGCACTTTCATTGCTGCGATCAGCAGCTTGTCAAGCATTTTAACTCCGAAGGGGGAATGACGCATATTTGACAATCAAATTCTCAGCTTGGTCGATAATTAAACGCAGGCAGTTATGGGGTTTTTAGTATAGATGCTTTGGAAAACAAGAAAGAATTTATATAAGGAACATTTTGATTTGGAGATTCCCTTTTAGGTCTCAGTCCTGAATAAAAAGTTCAGGAATGCTCTTTTCGCTGTTATAGGTTAGCTGCGTGAAATCATAATTTTCTTCCATTTATAGGTTACTAGCTAATTTTACCCGGCCTTGTTAGGAATCAAAATGAGTCGTTTGACTTTTTAAAATTTTGGAAGCTTTATATTCGTCATTAAAAGAAATTTGGCTCATGTTAGTTTTGTTTGTCTTTTTATGTTTTTATTGAGATTATTCATCGTTTATCGTTTACATTTTTTTTGAAAAACTTATAGTTATGCGATTTCAATTAATGGAAATTCAAAATAATTTCTCTTGAATGCTTATTTATCCTATCCTCCTTTTTGGGAAGCTTGGATAGATTTGGCCTTATATTGTTCATCTTCAAATTATGAAATTGCTTTTTATTCAAAACAAATTCATTCAAAAACTTTAACTTTATATCACCAAAACTAAAACTTATTAACAAAATCTGACAAAAAATCGAGTTCAGGAATCTTAAATCTAAAAAAAAACAATCATCAAAACATGGATACCAAAATTCTGTTTATTTAGTTTTCAATTAATTTCTACAAAAAAAATTTTCAAATGGTAAGACATTTTGTTGAACAAATTTCCATCTTAAATGGGAAAAAATCGATTTTTTTTTCAATCCTCTAATTCCGTTTTCAAATGAATCAAACAAATTTCGAAGCATCATTTATTTTATTATCAAACAAATTTATCAAATGATAAAGTCAAACTATTGATTTTATCAATTTGTGTTTGTTTTTCAATCCTAAATTTTGGTGATCTGAAAACTAGATCTTCCTGGAAGCCTAAAATTCCTAAATGTTCAAGAAGAAAAACATCATTTCTATCTTTTGTTTTTACAAGGATTATCAATAAACGACAACAAAATATTCAAAGCTTGAAATTCTGAACTATAAAACCAGCGCATGAAAATTTATAATGGTTTCACTTGTTTTTTGCAATTAAAAATCATCACTTTTTGAAAAGATCTTTTTGTTTTTGTTTCGAATATAGTCGTTCTACCATCTTTATGGCATTCGTGACTTTATTTCAACGTTGCTGAGTCAATCATGATTTTTCATTAATTTTTCAAACAGTTGACTAAATGATTTTTTTTTGCAAACATGTTTATTTAGCACAATTCTTAAAGATATTAAAAGTTACATTCTATGATAAATCTAAAGCAGTAATGTCTAACACATTATTGGTCTCTAACACAAAATTTATGTATAAAATAAATAATTTTAGAGCTTTTTCTTTGTTCCGTTTTGGGGCATTCTTTAACTCAGGGATCATGAACATGGAGAAATTTAATCTTCGCTGCATAAATGTTTCCATTTTATGTTGAAGATGGCTCCCAACTCCGGATGTTCTGCTACACGTAGTAAATTTATGCTCCATATCTTCTACAGTAGGGATGAGCAAACCGCGGCCCGCGAGACCATTTTGTGCGGCCCT